>NC_041399.2:159654378-159739378 GCF_900747795.2 Erpetoichthys calabaricus
AACATTAGTTAGATATACACAACAAGAATCATTTGCATTAAAATCCTGGGTTATGAAATTATGTTTGATTTGAAAATACAGATATTACTACCCCTTTTAGGTGAAAAACACTGCAGGAAATATCTACCAGGAGGTTATCTATAGAGAAAGCTCCTAAAGATACAAGAATAAATGTATTTAGTACAAGACCTACTTTACATAAATGCATTTATTCCTAAGCATTATTTTATTTATGGCAATATTAAGATGTAAATCACAATTAATATATGTTAAGAGTAGAGAAGGAAAAATTATTACTATTTTTAGCCAATAAATTAAACGCATGTCAAAATTGCCAGTGTTAAATTAACTTTTATTGTATACACATATCCGTTAAAAGTCCTTATTTGGAAAAAGCATTTCCAAATAAGCAATTAATAGGTTAACTTAATACTGCCTATTTTGTAGTGTATCCACCATCAATATTTATAATGATGCATAGTGATGTATAAGCATTTTTCCGTCCTACCAGAGATTTTCTGAACTTAGTTTTACATTAATAACATTCCAAGATGAAGCACACACTAGGAAGCAACATGGAATGGGATGCAAGTCCATCAGGGGCACACTTATACACATAAACCACCATAAATACAAGTTTCAGAATATGTTTTATATTAATTTGCACCTGCACATTTTCTGTTGTGTCTAAATGGAAAGCATTGATTAATATGCTACCTTGGATAAACACATAAAATGAACAATGCATTGTGTTTTAATTGATGTAGGGAGAAAAACCCATTAAGCTCTTTTCTAGTTTACTAATTTAGTTTGAATACTATTTTTTTCATTACCAGTGGAAGCTGCCAAGATTTTGAAATTCGTAATAAAATGAAGTACATCAATTTTTATAATAAAGGTGGCATTTATTGAAGCATAATGAAGAATGAAAAAATGTTCCTGGTGGTATAGACAAAATATGCATAATTAAAGTAATAATGTAGAATTATTTCAAACCTACGGTATATTTTCTTGTGTTAATAAAAGCACAAAGTTATTTATATTTCATCAAAACAGTGAATAAGACAGAATGGATTAGCAACATAAATTTCCATGTCAATCTTAAAAGTTTTCATTAATATGTTAATAATAAATTTCCCCATCTAATCAAGAAAGTTAACAGTTAAAATTGTGCCTAATGTGTAAATAATATGCATTGATCTTGTCAAGCCTGATGTGATTTGTTATTCAATTCATTGTTATTGCTTACAAAACATTTTGACTGGGATTTTAACTGCTTTTCTTTCTTCAGTCTGACATGCATTCTTTCTTTATCACATCCAATCTTTTTTTGGATTTTTTTTTCTTTTCAGTAGAGGAAAAAGACAATCTTGCACCATTCATTCATTCATTCATTCATTCATTCATTTTTTGAACCTGCATATTCCAATACCTGGTTGGAGATATGATGTATCAGCACTAGCCACTGTGTCAATCTGCCACACATGGATTACATATTCAAGTATACACATTTTATTCATTGACCATTGTGTTAATCAAATCGAGTAACTTCAATGTCTTAGATTTAACAGACACACAGTACAGTGAATGTTTACCAAAACAAAAAAATGCCACAGACTGAATCCAAATTTCAGTTCACATGGTATAAAATAGTTTCCCTGACCCAAAAAAAACTAAAGTTGACTACAGACAACTTTGTTTTTTATTTAAATTCCCACATTCTGTAAAGTTCACTACTGAGTGGCTATGTTTATAATATTTAATTTTTATTAAGTTACACACTGAAATTATTGTTTGTCATTTACATTTCATCCAGCCAGTCTAAATTTAACAATAATGGACAGAAAACACCGCTACATTAGATTACTTTTTGGCAGGGAAGACACATTTATAGCTGAGCAGCTTGCTCATAGATGGATTTGTGCATCTTTGTGTTTTATTTGGTCATGAAAGCCACAGGAATTCCTTTTTTTTCTTTCTTTTGCAGTTATATTTTTATGAAGCCATCTGTGTTTAGCAGTTATTCTCCAACAGCCACAGTATACTTGAAATTTCTATTCTTTTCAGTCAACTACCTCGTTTAGCTACTGAACAGGAATCAGTGGGTTTAATAATGTATATGGAAATTAAAGAATGTTTGTTTAAAACTTGAAACTAAACCAGTAATATAAACAGAACCAACATTTCAGCATTAAAATCAATTAAAATAACTTGAGCCTTATTTAGTGCTTTAAATTCAGCTAGAATAATGAAAAAACAGTTAACACAATAAACCACAATCAATAGATCACTGAAGGTCCAAGAAACTGTTGTTTCTCTAATGTATCTCCTATCTGAGTTTCTTCAGAAGTGTCATGGTCAACAAAAACTTGAATGTGAGAATAGACAGTGTTGTAATGGGGTGTACATAAGACTTTTTTTAGCAGTCATTTCAATAGATACAGTATAGATAGCCCTTGTTGTCATGCTGTTTAAGTGAAAACTGAAAAGCAAAGACTGTTAAATGATTTGACAGAAAATAACTATTATAGTTATGCTTGGTGCTAACAAATCGATACATTTTTCTTTTCTTTTTTTTTTTTCTTAAACTGTGACCCTTATTAATTTTGTTATTTGTTAGTTAATCAGAGCAGTACACTGCATTGAGATTAAGTATGGATTAGCTTATTGTGAGTACATGTTTGTGAATAAATATACCCTACAAAGGGCTACAAAATCTAGTTAGTTTATATCTTACATCAATGTTGTCAGGATGGATGCCTAAAATTTGGAATGAACATGATTTGAAAATGGAAATGAATGGTGTTAACGAAGGAACCACAGAATTAATTCCAGGGCCTTGAATTGAAGTGACCCTAGAATGGCATTTAATGGTTAATCAAGAGTACTGGGTGAAGACATTGGGGCAGCAGCTTGAAAGACAGGAAAGTAAGAAACCAACTCCAAAAACAGTTGAGGATAAAGCCCTTATGGTTAGGGTGAGTGAGCCATCTAGGCTTTATTTTGTTTCATTATTCCTTTAATACTAATTATTCCACCTTTGCGTGTTTGCACATTTTGATAAATCTGAAACAGAGAAAATATTATTAAAGGTATCATTTAAATAAGCAAAACATAAAGAATGATGTGTGTAAAAATCTTTATATATGATAAGCTACCGCTGCTATTCGTTTGTCTGTCCAGGATTTTACATCACCTGTAGCTCGCAAACCGCTTGACCTATTGACCTGAAATTTGGTACACATATACTACGTGATGTCTACTATTCGCTTTCGGGGTGATGATTGACCTCCAAGGTTATTCCTCTTTTTGTTTTTATTTTATTTTATTGTAGAATCAACTCTCAGCAGCATACAAGCGCCATTCTTATTCCCTACCACGTTCGCCGTCACTTCCCCTACCTCTTCATATCTTAAATCATTCTTGAGGCAGATTGAAGACTTAAGTGCCAGCTTAAGTGAAACTTTAAAGAAAACATACTAAGTAGTTGCAACACAAACACTGACTTAATCAGTTTTAACGCGAAAAGATGCCAATGAAAGAAGAGGAGATGCGGGCCGGCAGGGTGGAGAAAAGAAGAGCTGCTCAGAAAGCAGCAAGCGCATCAACCTCTGAGCAAACAAGTTTAAGTTCAAAGTTTATTGTCATATGTATAGTAAGGAAACACCATGTACAATGAAATTCTTTCTTTGCTGTCCACACCAATTGACAAAACCAACATATAAAGATAAACATAAATAATAAGTAGCAGATAGATAACGAATGCTAAACGACTGCTAAACATACAGAGAAAGAGTATGAAAACTAGGAATGCTCAAGTCAAGTGTATTTGTGCAGTGTGCTGTTACTGGTAATGTATAATATAAAATAAAACACAAAAAAATCTCAAGCTACCCTCTAGGCCAGACCATAACAGGTTCTGTTCCATCGACACATCCTGTTTTGTGCCACTCTTATTCCTGTTCTTCCCTTTTAACTCTTTGCCACACAGGCAATTTGTTAAAGCCCATGTTTTCTTCTCCAAAAATTCCCATTCTGATCAACGTACGTTTAACACAAATATTCGAGGTAGCAGCTTATTTTTAAAGAGTGAAACTTAATTTTCTAAACATATAAATATTTTCTTCAAATAAAAATGAATTTATGTTGGAGGGCTGCACTGGCTCTTTTAATCCTGCTGCCGTCTGTTTAAACATAAAACCAACTTCAGCCCTCCCAAAGCTTTACGATTAAGTCTCATTTCACAAAATCTAGACCTGTAAGTCCCACAGGGCTCCCACCAGAATCTATGCATCTATGTGTCAGTTATGGACTGTGTAATTTCAATAAAACCTTGGCCGTAAATCGTGTCATACATTGAAATATTAGGAATATTTTTTGGACATTTGTCATTTACATGTAGGCGTTTGTTGTGAATATCAGTTTAATGTGCCATTTGACAACAGTGCTTAATTACTTGAGGTGACTAATTAAAGCTTTCTTGCATTGAAACATTTAAAAATATATAGCAGCAAACAAACAACAGCTACTGTAGTTTCCATTCCCAATTATAAACATGGAAAATAATTGCCATATATACAATCTTAATTATTTTTTAAATCACCAGTTTAAAAGCCTTGTCAAAACAAGCAATGTTCTTTTTAACATAAAGTTTTACACTATCTCAGCACATCTTCTGGCATTTTCAGCTGCCTGCACTTCCACTAGCAGTATGTTGATGCTCAGTATTACTACTGTGAGGTGTAACATAAACACAATAATTCAGATTAATGCAGCAACGTAAAAAGTAGGAAAGTTTTTAAAGACTGTTTTAGACTTGCATATTATTATTTGTAGACCACTCACTTCTCCCGACAGCACTACTTCACAACCCAGTCCATAATGAATTAAGATGGATTCCAGAGGAGCAAGAGATGAAAAATACCAGTAAAAACAACAAAAAACTAATATACCACAGATACTCAATAGTTTTAAAATTACCTGTTCTGCCTTAACTGAGTTATTTTTTAAAGGAATTAGAAAATAGAAAGTTAACCTAAGACATAGCAAAAGGCAGGTCAGATCAGATCAGGTTGGGGAGCATGCTCTGGTACAGTGTGTTGCCACACCCAACACACAACGAAACAGTTCGGGATCCTGGTTGGCAACCCCCCCAAGCTGACACAAGGTCCAGTCCCACATGCTGGAAATGACCATTCATCTGCCGCAGCCACGTGTTACATTGGCATCCCCTTGGCTTGGCCCAGCTGCTTGGGTCCTCAACAATGAGGCCAGCCAGATCACCCTTGGGGAATCGCGCCACATGGCTGTAGTGCTGTAACTGATGCTCCCTCTCAATGCAGGCAATGTGCCTCATTCTGGACTCCATGAGCAATCGCTCATTCGACACAAAGTCAAATCAGCGGTACCCAAGGATTCTCCGAAGAGACACAGTACGGAAGGAGTCCAGTCTTTGTGTCAGGTCACTGGTTAGCAAGCATGTCTCACAACCATATAGTAAAACAGAAAGCACCAGGACTCTAAAGACTTGGACCTTCATCCTTTTGCAAAGATATAGGGAGTGCCACACACCCCCTTTCCATCCATTTATCCTCCTGTGTTTGCCTCAATCCAGTCGATCACCCTTCCCCTTCCAGATATGACAAGTGATATGATGGGAATGACAAGTCACATTTTCCTGTCAATTGGGATGATGCCTGTCTCCCAAATGGAAGCAAAGATTGCTTGCAATACCAGGAGGACAGCCTTACCACCAGCCTGGAGAAGTTCAGCCCAAATACCACAGATCCCTGCAGCCTTCCCTGCCCTCAGCTGGTTCACTACCTGTGCAATCTCAGTAAGAATTGGTGGTTCACAGCTAATTGGAGGATCTGCCTCAAGAACCATGGACCCAAAGATGTCCAATGTCCTGTCCACTTCTGTAGACCTTGCAGTTTTGTAAGAGCCTCCAGTGACTGCTCACAAGGATGTGATCAATCTCTTTCACCGCAACACCGGTATTGGAGTACCAAGTCAAGGAACATGGAGCCACTTCAACTACGATCGTCAGACCCATGAGGACCAACGCAATCCTCATAGCCAGCCCTGTCAGTGAGAGTGGCTGCATTGAAGTCAGCCATGACCAGAGGAGTGTCATCTCATGGGCAGTACCAACAGAAAGTATGAAACTAATAATAAAACCAAAACCACTTAGCAAATTTGTAGTAATAATTTTATACATAATTCATTACCTTTTTAACTAAGAACAAGAACACAAACATAATGATAACATTTTTATCAAATATTTAGAGACAATAATTTACAAAATTGCAACAGGGTTATAATTGAGAGGTGGAAGATACAGTTTAAATGTCTTCCAAAAACCCATTAGTGTTACTCTTCTAGTAAGGTACAGTAGTAGAAGGATTGGGTTCATCTCTGAGGCTGAGGAGTCTATGGTGACTAAAAGAAGGAGTCTGGATGAGATGAGACTTGCTAAAGTGCACTAATTTTACTTGGTCTTTGATGAGCCATTCTTATGGCTATACTGTTATCATGGAACAGTTTATGGAGTGGAAAATTATGAAAAATGTTAAATGTAAAAACTATCTCTACCGAGTACACCCCCACCAGGCATACGCATATAGTCACAAATTATGAACCTCACATATACAAATAATAAATCAGGTACAGAGATTACAACAGAACAAGGTACAAATCTTTACATTGGTTTAATTTCACAGTACTGAAATGAATGTAAAAAACTGATGAGTTAACATTACATCTGCTAGAATTCCATTTTTGTTCTGATATCACAGTTTAAATTAACTTTTAATTTAAATTCTAACATACTTTCTGGTAAAATGATGACATATACATAATTGATTATGGGGTAAAATAAAGTAAAAGACCAAAAAGGGCTCCTTCATTTGGGTTTGGTTTGTTTCATTTATCTTTTCTCCTGCAGTTGCCACATTATCTGGCACATTGTTGGTTGTTCACGTCTATGTAGGCGACACCAAAAAACTGGAATGCACATCAATGGGGAAACTGCTAGAAGCTGTCATACCTCTCTCTCTCTCTCTCTTGGCCATCTGTAAGGTCATTCTCTTTAATCTCAACTCCAGTATTTATGGCTTGTTCAAAGTACTTATTCAAATCATTATTTTATTTAATTATTGTAAATGTCTGTTATAGTTTTCAGCACAACAGGGTCTGTTGTTTCTCTTTTATACTTTACATGTTGCTGAACTACTCGGCTCTTGGAAAAGTGATAAAACTGTGAGTAAGGACTTAAATTTTCAACAGAGGTATGCAGGGACTGATGGGATACGAATCCTCGATTTAAAAAAGTTTTTTTTTAATAATTTTTTACGAAATGCAAAAATAATAATACAACAAAAGATATATAAAACAATATAGTAACGTATGTAAATGTCCATATTGAAATAATTTGTAATGAAACAGAGCACATGGTAAAATAAGGAAGAAAGGAAGGAAGGGGTGTGCTGTGTTAAGGGATCTCTTCAAATAATTCAAAGTCAACAATAATGTTAAGCAATCTTTTTCCTGATTTCTTTTATAGTACAATATAAATTTCTTAATAAAATCTACTAATGGAGGATTAATTTAAATGTATTTACTCTAATGAATTAAATATTTCTCTAAAATAAACAGGGCTTTCAACAAAAACTGACCATTCTTACCTTCCATTAGAATCCCAAAAATTATATTAATTAATACAAAATGTACAATTGTTGGAATCAATAATAAATCTATGTCTAAGAAATTCCCCTTATGGATAGTTGTGATTAAATATATATCATTGTGGCACCACCCAGGAAGACAGGAGGAGGGCTCATTCCTCCTCCAGACCGCGAGGGGGTGTCCGCCCTGGTTGTATTGGGGGTCACGGGTACAGGGCTTGGAATCCCAACCCTGTAGGGGCCCGTGGTCACCGCCAGGGGGCGTCCCCCTGCCTGAAGGATCCTGGACCCCAGTACTTCCGCCACACCAGGAAGTGCTGGGGGGAAGAAGAGAGGGAACACCCGGAGTGCTTCCAGGAGGACAGCTGGCATTTCCGCCACACTGGGGCGTGTCCACGGTATTGCCGGTGCACACCTGGAACACATCCGGGTACAGATAAAAGGGGCCGCCTCCCTTCATTCAAGGCTGGAGTCGGGTGGAAGCAGGACAAGGTGATAGAAAGAGAGAAGGAGGTGGTCTGAAGAGGCAGAGTGGTTGGCCTGGACTTTGGGGAAGATTGGGGTTTGTGGCATCGTAATTGTAAATAATAGTGTAAATAAATGTGTGTTGGGTGACATGAGCGTGTCTGCCTGTCTGTGTCCGAGCCAGTCTCCACAATCATATATAAAGAACTTCTTTAGCTTTTGGAGGCAAAGGTAACAGCAAGTAGTTTACACACAGTTTCTTTAGAACAGATTGACTAAAGATGAAAGAAAGAGAATTTCCACAAAACTGCATAAAATATAATTGCTTTGTGTAAAGATCACAAATTACTTTATTTGGCAAAATCTTATTTATAAAATGATAATCAATAAAGGTGGAAAATTTGGGGGTGTTTTTAATCCTCAAAGGAAAGAGCATTGGAAGTTGGAAAACTCTTAATAAGCTTATTACATTGTTTATAATTGGAGAGAAATTAAATTTTGTACAAAGTTAATCAAAGGCTAAAAGATGACCACATTCATTGAGGAAATGAGAAACAGACCAAATGTTTGTCTCCATCCAATCACAAAAAATTGAGCTTTATTTCTTAAAATAACAAACCTGTAATTCAAAATAAGGAATACTGTGTGGTGTAAAATTATGCTTTTATAAAAGTTTCTAGTACATCAGAACATGTCTATGAAAGAAAGGCAATCTCACAGGTAGTTTTTTTTATTGGGAAAGTCACAACACAATAAAAATTCAATACCACCCTGATGTTTGAATATTTCTCTTGAAACACAATAGCATAAGCTGTCATTATTTGTTATAAAATGTTTTAATCATTTGGTCTTTAAAGTCCCATTAATGTAATCAACGTTGATGACTTGTAGACCATTGTCTTGAAAATCTGTCACCAAGGTTGCTTACATTCAAATAGCAAGTCTTATTTTTCCAAATATACTCAAAATTCAGTCTATTGATTGTCTTTAAAGCCCTGTTTGAAGGAGAGGGAGTACACCAGATAAATGCACCTTTAATATAACCATTTATCTATTTTGAGCTTACATTCCTTAAGTTGGGGCGGCACGGTGGCGCAGTGGGTAGCACTGCTGCCTCGCAGTTGGGAGACCTGGAGACCTGGGGACATGAGTTTGCTTCCCGGGTCCTCCCTGCGTGGAGTTTGCATGTTCTCCCGTGTCTGCGTGGGTTTTCTCTGGGTGCTCCGGTTTCCTCCCACAGTCCAAAGACATGCAGGTTAGATGGATTGACGATTTTAAATTGGCCCTAGTGTGTGCTTGGTGTGTGGGTGTGTTTGTGTGTGTCCTGCAGTGGGTTGGCACCCTGCCCGGGATTGGTTCCTGCCTTGTGCCCTGTGTTGGCTGGGATTGGCTCCAGCAGACCCCCGTGACCCTGTGTTCGGATTCAGCAGGTTGGAAAATGGATGGATGGATGGATTCCTTAAGTTTACTTCATATGTTCAGGGTTTCACTTAAATTGGTATCCTTATTCCTTAGTAATATGCACTCTCAGGTAATTTGACTGGAATATCATATGCTATGTCGACATGGTAGCCACAATTTGTTTCAAATTAAGATACATGTCAGAAGCTTTAGAAAATAAATCTATAAATTGAACAGCCTTGGAGATTGTTTTTTTTTTTTTGCAAAAACAATGTGTTTTTCTGCAAACTGATCTATGACTGAATGATTGCCAAAAACATTCTGTTGTTCAATATTTGAGTTTTTAATAAGACTGTCGAACATTTCTGCTGCAACAACAGTTGGAGATAATAGACATGCTTGTTGTATTCCTATATTGATATTAAAACAAGGAGAAGTGCTACCTGCTAGAGATACTGAGTAATTTCTGTCATGATAAAAACACTTAATAATATTTCTTAAAAAAAAAAATTCCCCAACACCACAGAGTTCCAATACTTTGAAAATAAACAGGTGTTCAATTGTATGAAAAACCTTGTGAAACTCAAGGAAAAAAAACAAAACCATCATCATTTATATAATCATCGTATTCAGGCAAGTCCAGAACTAAACAAATGTTATTATATATGGATCTGCCTTTCATAAAACCTGATTGGGTATCACTTTTTTTATTTGAGAAATCCCTTCTTTATGAGGATTTGAAAAAAATGTATTAATGATTTATAGTCATTATTTTGAAGTGTTACTGGTCACAAATTTTCTACATTTCAGGTATTTTTAAAAAAATTAATTTATGTGTTGGGAAACTAGTGTTCAGTTCTTTTATTATTTTTCCATTTTCAAAAACTATTTTTGTTTCCATTACTATAATAGTCCCCAAAATAACAAACGAGAATTTAACTGCTAAAACAGAAAACATCCAGTGTCCATTCAGACTTTTTTTTTGGAAGCTATTACCTGTTGCAGGGCAATTGTTCAGCATAATTGTAGTACCTGCAGAGTGGTTGGTTCTATGGAAAAATAAAATCTTTTCTCCCCACTGGTTAGACCACATCTTTAAATCAGATTCATTAGAATGAGTTTCTTGTAAGAAAACAATATGTGGCTTCTTGCCTTTACAAAACAAAAAGTTGCCTTTGTCTTTATATTATTTCTGAGACCCCTTGTATTAACAGAACATACCTCTGAATTAATTAAAAGCATGACAAACACCTTAATAAAGATAGAGGAATTTAACACAACCCAGTTACTGTTATATTTATAGAATGGGGTCACTGTAGAATTATTAAAATTGAAAGGAGTATTCATATTATGAGCTAGCTATACATACAGTAGAAGGTAAAGGCTTCACATCATACTATATAGTACACAAAGTTTTCTATTAGCCTTTTAATTTTTAAATGAACATTACAAAACTTCTACTTTATTTGCAGATAGCTGGGGACTCAGTGTGACAATCAAGTGGTTGGTGCCTCAAGCATGCTTGAAGCACAGTTAATAGAAACAACACTTGCTGTAGATGAAGGCTGCATACCTCTTCAGGCAGTGCAAGCTGATTTTAATAGATTTCCCAATTGCTTTGGAATATATGGATATACAGAATGTCAGTGAAACTACAGCATTTCTGCATTTAAGCAACATTTTTTTAAATATTAGATAGATATTGCTTGGAAGTTTAAATGTTGCATACTCATAAATGTCCTTATTGAAAGTATACCTCTGATAATGTCGTGATTAATGTGGCATAGGTTGTAATTTTAAAGCTATCATTACATATGTTTAAGGGTTCACCGGCCATGTCATTATAAACAGTCGAACAGAGAACTATATTAAGACAAATAATTTTATTTTTGTGTTCTGTTTATGTTTACCTTTTTGCTCTGTTTTAAAGCAGTTATGACTATAGCAAGTGTACTCTGAAATCATCTTACTTCTGAAAGACAATGGTGTATTTTATGATCTTCCTATGTGTCACACATTTAGTTATATAAAGTCTGAATTATGTTAATTGCTTTTATTCATGATTTAGCTTAAAATAGATTTTTATGCTGTTCTGAGTTCTGATGGCTCATTTAGCAATTTAACAGATCAAAAATTCTTCGCCAGCATGGTATTCCTAAGTAGCTAGAATTACCACTTGTGCTTATTAAAGTGTCAGAATATAATGGTGTTTATGATTGCCCATTATATCAATCTGATTCATGATTAATACACAGGTTTTGATTTTTTTTTGGGTATCTCGTAAGAAGGTGAACTTAGATTAAAAAAGTTACAGTTTAAAACTGTTTAAGGAGCAGCTGTTGAGGATCTGTAACAGTTACTCAGATTTTCCACAGTGATTATAAATGCATGTTGCAAATGTAAATCTCTAAAAATAATACAAATAAACACCTTGCTATGCAGCATGTTGATCTGGTTTGGCAATTATCAGTAGACTCTGCAAAATACTAATTGGTGACAGCATTGACAATCTGTCAGAATAATTTGAATCTCTTTCAGAACAACCTCAAAAAGACCATGCATTAGCTTAAGTCCATGCACTTCGTTAACTTTGAATGGTGTACAGAATACCAAAGCAGCTGCTTCATAAAGTGTTCAAATATTATAATAATATCACAAGAAAAGAGTACCATTTAGATTATGCAGGCCTACAAAAATACTTCAAGAATACTGTGGTTAATTTGTTTGTTTGATATGTTTCTTAGAGTGTCAGCATATGCTGCTTAGAGCAGAAAAACATCCACTTCTAGTGATGCAAAGGGAAATGTTGTACTGTTGTTTAAACCACTCACTAGCTTAGTTTGCAAATATTAGTATGAATTAGTGGAGAACCAAGATTTCCTACCAGGCATTTTTCTTTTTTAGTCTTCAGTTGTTTCTGTTCCTTATTCCATTTCAAACACAGCTTTTTTATTATGCTTATAAAAGTCTGTTGAGTCATTAGCTGTTTTTCCATATAACAAGGTATGGCTAAGCATACATTCTGATACGTACAGTAATTTAAGCATCATTGCCGTATTTAGCAGTTATTCCACTTACTATAAGGAAATCAGAAAATGGTTTGTTGTGGCCAAGTCATTTGACTTAACATAATACCATCAACTACTCTATTATCTTTATCAATCAAGTTTTTCAAATTTTTGTGTGAAATTTACTCCTAAGTGTGTATTGTATTCCTTATTGTTTGTTTTATAGAGCAGAACTAACATATAAAATGTGTTAAGATTATTTCTCAGTTCAACTAACAGTTTAGATAACTGCTTTGTGCTTCGCATTGCATAAAATAAGGAATATTATAGTGGAAAAACACATTCATTGTCATTCTATGCTTGACTCTTTTAATTTGAATGTATCACTATTTATACTGTGTACATATTGTGAAAAGGGTCTTCAGTATCTTTCTATACATTGTGTTCTCTGTGTCATTCATTACACATGAAGCATTAAAATAACACTTCTAATAATGAAGCAATAGCTATGAAAATATAACTGAAATAATAACTTTAAAATTTTTTTAGCAGGGTGCAACCCATTCGTGATGAGCTACAAAATACATGTACGTCAGCATTTGAAAACAGACATGACCTGCTACTGACACAGTAAAATTCAAAAAATAATCCTAGAAATTTGGCATGCCATAGGGACTTACTGATGATTTCCACATTCTAGTAAAATAATTGGTGTTCTGCTGTTGCTGCTGGCTAACCTAGCACATGTCTTGTTTTTACTATGAGAAGTAACTTTGATGTAAGATGACAAATTGATAAAAAAAAAAAAAAGCTTGAATGACTTCTAGGGGCAGAACCATCTCTTAAAAAAAACAAAAAAACTAGCAAAAACACTTCTTATACTATAAGATGCACAAATAAAGGTTGAGCATAATTTGTTATATTGCAGAATACATGTGTATCCTTATAGACATGGGCTATGAGCAGTTTGACCTGAATCCTTGTAAAGGTATTTGTGAGATTGTTACAATTACTGCATTTAGTTCATTGGAATGAGTTGGGTTGCAAATATTTTAATAAACTTTTTTAGCGCATATTTCCGTAAAGTGTTCACATTAAAATTACACAAAAGTTCTCCGTAATGCACATGGCTGCCTAACCATTTCACAGAATTGATCTTTTATATAGCCCATCACGATGTCTGAGTGTTTGGCTGTATTTTTGGACTGCAAAGAAATAAGTATTAAATGTGAAAACAAGGTGTATTTATTGTACGTAATGCTACACACTGCATGGTGGATACACTGTTTATGGAATTATGGAAGTTTTTGCTTTGCATTAAAAGATGAATGATATGGAACTCTAGTCAACATAAATTGTTTAGACCATCTGACATTATTTAAATAGCCCAGTTTCTGCCTGTGAAAATTTACACATGTTTATAAATAATTGAAATAGCCAGTTATTTTTAGCCATTCAATTGGAGTACATGACAGTTTGCTCATCTTGAAAAATAAACATATTAATGGATGAAAATGCTGTTGACATCATTTTAATAGAACAAACATCTTTTTTCAATGAAGGTCAACACTGTATATGTAATTTTACAACAATATATTGTTGTACAGTAATAAATATTCCAAAAATGTATACATGGAAATATGAAAAAAAAAAATGAAATAAGGATGACTTAAAGTGATCTTTTATTTTATTGAATCAAAAATATTCCAGATAATTTAAGTAAGATTATTTTTTGTTCCCACAATCAAGAGTAGTTTTCTATTCATTTTCATCTAGGAAGCTGAATTAGTATTAATAGTTCCATTTTGCCATGTTACTATTTTAATAATCTGTCAAGCACAGTTTACTCATAAAAATCTATTTTGCATTATATTTTCATAGTTAGGCAAAAAGTGAAACAATTTATTAAAATTAATCAGATTGTCAATAAGGAAAACATATAACAGATGTTATCACCATGTTGTCAGCCCTTCTGATTAACTCAATGCATAATCTTAAATGGTTGATGTGACGTTTACTCTGGCTGCATACAGATTTTAAACATCTCAAAGCACACTGACAGTTAAATAACATACCTTCACCAGGCCACTTAATTCATTAAGTTTTGGAATTTGTGAGTTTCAGAAATGTGATAATATTCTGTAGCTTTAGTGTATATAGCATGGTTTCTGGTTGCAATGTTCTCCTCACTCCTAAAACTGTTAATCAGCATTCCAATGAAACATAACATATTGAGATTCTCTGCAAATCATAAATGAATATTCCATCAAGAGAAACAAATATTTTTTCTGAATAATGCCTTCAACACAGCACTGTAATTGAAATTGAATTTTATGCTCCACCAAATAAGATAAACGTTAAGCCAAACATGCCACTGTAATACAAATTTTAAATTTTAGGTTTCTGAAACAAATACTGGAAAGCTTGTAATTTCAGTAAACATTAAGCACAAATTATTGAAAGAAATGTGTAATTTCCTTGTGTGCTAAAGATTAATTACCTATGCTTTTGATTGCCTGGACTTCTGGTAACAGTGCATATAATCTTTGGATTTTAACAGCTTTTTTCAGAAAAGTGAGACTATGTTTTTGTTTAAGGAGGATTTTATAGTAAAACATTTTTTATAAACTACAAAAGAGGGTCACACATTTTCACATAGCCCTGCTATAAAGTACTATCTATCTATCTATCTATCTATCTATCTATCTATCTATCTATCTATCTATCTATCTATCTATCTATCTATCTATCTATCTATCTATCTATCTATCTATCTATCTATCTATCTATCTATCAGTTTTCCAAAATCTAGTATATAACTTCAGAAAAGATAGAGCCTGTCCCAGAATGCATCAGGTGCAAGGCAGGAACAATCCCTGAACAGGACACCAGTCCACTATCTATCTATACAGTATGTATTGAAATATTGTTCATACCTCTAGAAAAACTGTATCTGGTTTTATTGATAAAAATCCATTAAAGTAATATAAAGGACCCTTTAGCGGAGATATAAATCTTGTCTCATTTTCCCCACACCAACCAATTATATTATAAAAGCCACACTTATCTTTGTAGTAATGTGTATGGTACTTACAAATTCATACAGTATAAAAATAAACACTTTTGATTTGCATTTATATACAGTTATCCCTTGCAATTTGCAGGGGTAGAATGTGAAAATTCACAAATACATTTTGGGCCCATGATTATACAGTATTCTAATTTCATTACAGTAAATAAGATGCAAAAAGTTGCAAGAAATGCAAAATGAAATCCACACAGGTGGCTCAGTGGTAGTGCTGCTGCCTTGCAGTAAGGAGATCATGAGTTCGCGTCCTGGGTCCTCCGTGCTTGGAGAATGCTTTGAGTAGTGAGAAAAATGCTATACATATTTAAAGAATTGTTATTATTATTGTAAGAAAATCACTGCACAAATAGCTCACATGTCTGAGGATGGCTACCGAGACAAAAATGTGTGGCATCTCACCGACAAAGTGCATAGTTCCACAGTTGTTTAGTGGACTGTAAAATTTACAAAATGTAACTTATAATAAATGTGTGTGTATGTTTATAGTAGCAAATGATAAAAATGATTAATATTATATAAAAGAAATTCAACAAAACACTAAGCACAAAATGATAAACACTCACAACAGAGTCCAGTTTCACAGATGGTGGTATAGCTATGAAGCTCCTGAAAGTTATGTAAAGTCTTGTCCTACCATGATGCCAATGTAAGTGAACAATTATAGGAGTTGGGAGTATCTCCAGACAAAAATGTTTTCCAACCAAGATAAAATCACACAAACAAGCCAGTACAGGACAACAAAGTAAATCCTGAGAAAAATGCAATTAAATACACTGTAGGCATAATTGTTATCCAATTGTGTAGTGAAAAGTTGAAATAAAAAGACACCTGATGATAAATCTATGCTTCATCTTGCCGAATGGGCTGCTTGGATTTGCAGTCCATTTGGGTAGCACTGCTACAGTGTAATGTGGGGGTTTTATTGCAATAGGCAAAAAACTCACAAAATAATTTCCATTTAATTATTGATAACAACCCCTCAAAAAGGCAGATCTGCAAATATTAACCCCACAAATCACAAGGGCTGACCTGTAATAGGGAATTAAATCAGTCAACACATATTCTAGCCATAGTATACTCAGTTATTGTTGTACTTCGGTATATTCCACTTCTCCAGTCATATGGTTAATCAGTAGTGCCTATTAATGTCTTTTTATAAGAGATGCTGGGAATGGCATGGATTATATTTTGCAAACTAATGGTACCGCATGCAAAAATGCCTAGTAATTTTAAAGAAGGTAGTATTTGTTGCATTTTGTTTTTGCAACTCAAATTTTATCAAGTTTTTTTCTGATCCTACCTGCATGCTTAAGATCTTTTGTTACTGAAAACACACAGTGGAATAAATAATGACCACACTGTGAAAGTGTGTTTGTTGTTTTTGTGTGTCCCATTTAAATTGTATATTCTGTTTGCTCCATCTAAGTGGTTCTGTTGCCTAGAGCTACAGTCAAAGTGGCAGGGCATCATTTAGCACAACAATTTGTGTCGCTAGGAGGTTAGTAATGATTATTAAAGGATACATAGCTTATACATGCTACTCTTATGGTTAGGAAGGCATAATTAAAGAAAAGATAATTGATGAAATCAAATAATTTTGGATAAATATAAAAAATGCAAAGTTTTTGGTGCATGTGAAAGTGTTATTCCATACAACCAAAAAAACTATACATGGAAGCAGAGTTAATAACTCTATACTATTTATTGCCTCAAAATAAATCTCTATCAGTCATTATGCATCAGGATAAAACTTTTAAACAAAACTGATTTCAGGTAACACACACTTAACTGCTAGGATAGTAAATTCATCTCTAATTTTCTTTGTTGACTTCTCAGTATTTGCAGATATAAATTTATAATGTTTGGAGGTTTAAACTGCATTGCAGACTCTATAACTAGATGGTGTACCATTGACGTAACATCAATATATAAATCTTCCTGATTATCTGAGAATTTCTTTTACAAAAAATGAATAAATAAAACATACTCATACCAATTTAATGCAGTTCAGAGTTACAACGTTATAGATGCTATCTTAGCAGTAAAAAGCAAGAATCAGCCCTGGATAAAGCTACAGTTCTGTGCAGGGACCTTAAGAACTCATAAAATATCTAATCTGAGGTAGCTTTATGTCAATACTTAACAGAATAATGTTTTATCCCTAGTGCAACACAGCTATTCTGAGGTTGGCTAGTTTTACTGATACTATTTTGCTGTCTAAAGTTAAAATCATTTTATTGTGATGCCATGGTGATTTTGTTTTATCACGCTCCACTTGCAATGAAACTCATAATAACATACCAATCTATTTCAAGAGCAATTGGCTACACAATCCACTCTCATTAGCAGATGATTAGTTTGTCAAATCTTCACAAATACTTTTTAATTGAAACCAATGGTAACTGTGGAAATCCTGACAGTAGCTTACTAGTAACCAAGAAGGCATACTTAAGAGGGTGAGATTATTTATTTTACAAAGAAGACTGTGAAGTATAAGGTGTTAATAATTAACTGATCATATCATTAAACTTGATTAATAATGTGATCATTCATCAGCCTTTGATCTGCACAGAAAAAAACTGAATTTGTAAACAGAATTCAAACTTTTGTATATTAAAGAGTAGAAGTATAATTTAAATCCCATTAGTCTTATTGGGCAGAGTGGTGGCTGTATGGCAAAAGATGTGCAATCGTATCTAGGAGGTTGCTGATTCAAATCCCATTACTGCCGGAAGGGATCCTACTCCAATGGGCGCTCAAGCAAGGCCCTTAACCTGAAAATAGCTTCATGGGTGTTGTGCAATGGCTGACCCTGTACTCTGACCCCCAAATGTCATGTGAAAAGACAATTTACCCTCGGGGATTAATAAAGTGTATCATTATTATGAGCACAGGCTACAAAAAGCCTAAGGTCACTAAGATATTAGGACATAAAATGCATAAAAAAATAAACACCTCTTCAGGCACAATAAACATTCATCCAAATAAAATGGATATTCTAAGTCACTATATTATACTGAAATTCATGAGAGAATAGCTCTTTTATCTTTGCTGGCTTCCCTGGGAAAACTGGCAACATTTCCTTTTATCCTACTAGTTGGCAGCATATATTTCTGGAGTGTGACAGAGGGAACTGTGCTGACCATTTAACAGGACAGGTGGCTAGATCTTCCTTAAAGATGTGGCCCTTTTCAAAGCTATTGAAAGCTTAGGATTGCAAGCATATGTGGGGATGCTAAAGGAATATTCATCTTGACCATGGAAGAGATATGCAGAGCTTGGGCAAGTAGCGATCCCAGTAGCACAATTAGAGCTGCCTTAAATTGAAGAGTATTGAATCTTTTACTGAGAGGAGAGCTTGGGGAGAGGACTTACTGGTGGAAGAAAGAACCCAGGGTCCTGGGAGACTAAAAGTAAAAAGAAGATTGCTCTTAAGATGCTTATTAAGAGGGTAGCCCTACTAGGTAGACAAGCCAAATAGCTGGGAAGTTAGTCTTATTTCTGCTCTTTTGTATTCCTTTCTTGCTTTTAGCGGGTGTTTTATTATTGTGAGTAAACATTTCTTAGCATTATTAAGAGCTTTAAGTGCTATATCCTCAAAATATATACATGCAAGTGTGTTTTTTCTCATATTACATTTTAAACACTTTATTTTGTTACAGTCTATCATCAATCTGTTCTGTCAGTATTCTTTTTTTATAATGTTACAAAAGAGCAGTGATCCTGGGCTTCCTGCTGTCTGTACCCATATTTAAAAATGAAATTTCATGTCTGCTGTCAATGTTAATACTTACTCCATCTGATGCACTTCTACTGTGACACTGAAATACTTAGCTGCATTAAAATGGGATTTCTTTGAGTTTAATGCATAACAATCCTACTTGTCTAAACTGTGTTTGTACCAACAGTACATACAAAAAATCTGTGCATTGGAATAAAATGGGTTACTGCAACTTACGTAACTACTTTATATAAAGCTGAAATGCTCAGACTTAAGATTCTCGTGCATAGTACCTTGTCTGCCTCCACCTTAATGATTTATCATAAGGGGTCAGAATTTTAAATGATTTATTCCTTGTTATATGTACAGTAGCTAATATTACTAATTTACTCTAGCAGATTAAATATTGTTCTTTAACATTTCTTTCTATAATTGTGCATGATGTCAGGATATACCTCACTACCAACATTACATTTTAGGTACTGTACATCAATCCATCAGAACTGCACTTTGTCAGTCCTTAGCGCTTCATATAGAAAATTTCTCACAAAACAACAAAAAAATCCAATAGCTTCTTCCATGGATTTTGATTGTTTCTCATCTAATTCTATGATGTTTGGTCAATTAGCAATTCTAATCAATTTTTAATTTATATGGTGTCTTACACAACTCATAACATTACAAGATCTCTTAAAAAGCATACAAGAATACAATTTAAGAATATAATTTAAACCATTACTATAATAAATGCAGTAATTATGAGCACCAATGTATTCATTCATTGATAGAAGAATTCTACAAAATGTTGAAAAAATAGTGGATAACATTGCTTTGTGACTTGCATAGATAATTTATAAAAAATCAATTAAATAAAGCCCACAACTTTCCATTTTCCCAGACACATGATATGTTTTGTATACTGCCTTTTCAAATGTGGTTATGATTAAGGCTGAGTTAGAGTTATAATATTTTGGTCATTTATAATCTGAACTGCACAATATAGTAAAATGTTGTGCAATTACATATTGTTTGTGCTTACAAAACTAACATAGCTTCTAAGTGTCCATGATAAAGTAGAAGTGTAAGGCAAGCACACCACAATGACTACTTTTAGAAAAGTAAGGAGGTGGAAGGTTTTTTTAAGGATGAGGCAAAAGAGTAGTCAGTGGGGTCAAATATGCAGAGGGGCATGAAAATGTGAACTCATGTTCATAACACTAACTCAAAAGTTACTTTCCCTAAATAACCCACACAGATTTTTTTTTTTATTTTTGTTTTTTATCGTAAAGTTAGGATTGTGGCTAATGCTTGTTACCATCATAAACAGCCACAATGTGATGTCACATAATCTGATGTTGGCGAATCACATGACTGGTAATATGTAATAAACACAAAGTAGGAAATAAAAAGAATAACAAATCATCAATTTACTTCTAACAGTCCATGCAATCGCCAAAAATATTTCAGTGCTGACTTCTGTTTCATCAGTGACATAGTCTCATTATTAAGAGTACTATTATTTGTTCTCAAAGATGTCATTCATTCCTTAAAATACTATAAGCTGAAAATATCTCACAATAAAATAAATGTCTACTGCAGATACATTTCTTGAATCACTCCTTGGGGAAATGCAGGTAACAACATCTTGCAATCTAATGCTAATATAGTAATGGCGGTTTAGTTATTTAGTTATTTATGCAGTTGTTGAGAATCCGTTTCTCGTCTACTAAAATCTCTGCTGCTTAAGAGGTCTCCTTAGTCTTTTTTATCAGGTAGTCAATACTTTTTGATGCAAGCATTTTTCAGTTGCTTGTTGATCATTCAAGTGAAGTAATGGTAGTCCTCAATATCCAGCCTATCTACAGTTCTTGCTTATTGTTGACATTGGTATTGTCTAGCTATGTCTTCCTCTGTTGCATTCCCTATTCGTACCATTTCTTCCTGTTACCATATCCATCTTACAGGCCGAAAGGTCTCCACTCCTTCTAACCTGTTCTCTCTTCCTCTTCCCTCACGGTCTGTTATTTCTGGTGGACTAGGGAACTATCACTCAGCTTGCAACAAGGGTGATTTCATTACCACCTATGCCTCTCATCTTACTTTTGACTTCCTAGCTCTGACAGAAACATGAATTACTTCATTCATCTCCTTGTAACTCTTGCTGCACTTTCTTCCCCATATAGGTTTTTTCACACTCCTTGTGCTACTGACCAAGGTGATGGCACTTGTCTTCTCTTGTCTCCTAAATGGATATTTACTACTACTGATCATCTTAGCACCTTCTTATTTTCTTCTTTTCTTCTTCTAACCCCCACCTCTTCACCTTCAGCTGTGAAAATGCAACAAAATCTTTCTTCTCTATGTCATCTTTTTCACTTTGCTTCTATCTACACTCGCTTCTGCCCAGCTCTCGGTAGACTCTTCAAAAGCACTCTTTTTTTCCCCCTTTTTTTGATGCCCACTGTCCTTCTGTCCACTGCCATGCTTGTGCATCTCTTCCCAGCCCTTGCTGTCTTCCTCTCTCCATTCTTCTCACAGGAAACTGCACTTGTTGAAAGTCCTTGGTGTAAGTAGAAATAACTGTCCCTCCTAGGTAAGTACAGGTCCTTCCTGCTTTCCTTCTCTTTATCTCTTCTATCAGCAAAGAAATTCAAAAATCCAAAAAGCAGCTCAGAACCCCAAAAACATCCTCCAACTCTTCTGTGTGTCATTGATCTCTTTTCTCCTTTTCTACTGTAGATGAATCTGACATTTCCTAACCTGCTCTGTAACCATAGTCCCACCACCTGTGCACTGGATGCCATTTCTTCACATCTTCAGTCTATCTCTCCTTCCTTAAATACTCTATATCGCTTCTCTTTTCAATGCCTCACTGACTTCTGGTATCTTTTTTACTGATTTCAAAAAGTCTCATGTAATCCCTCTCTCAACCCATCTGCCGTGAAAAAGTACTATCCAGTCTCCCTCTGCCATTCCTGCACAAGACTCCACAATACATACTGTAGTTCACAAACAGTTCTTTTCATTTCTCTCTGACAACTGTCTACTAGATCCACTTCAATCTGGATTCAGCAAGGGTCACTCTACTGAGAATGCACTGCTTTTAGTCACTAATGCTCTTAAATCTACCCAAGCTGCTTCTTTCTCCTGTGTCATTAGCCTCCTTGATCTTTCATCAGCTTTTCATACTGTTAACAATTACCTGCTTATCTCTTCCTTTGATAAACTCATAATTAGGAGTTCTGCTTAGGACTGGTTCAAGTCTACCTCTCTGGCAGATCATTTTGTCTCTCCTGGTCAAACTCCTTGTCTTCTCCTCAGAAAATTTCTACAGTGTGCCTCGGGGATCAGTACTGGGTCCACTTTTCTTTTCTTGCTACATTCATTCCTTATACAGTGGATGTTCAAACTGTTCTTTATACAGCCTCCAGTTAATCCAAAATGCTGCTGCAAGAATTATTACAAGAACAAGAAAATATGAACACATAGCTGCAGTTCTTAAATCCTTACACTGGCTCCCGGTTAAGTTTAGGGCAGATTTCAAAATCCTCCTTTTAGCATATAAGCATTAAATGGCCAAGGTCCAGCTTACTTGTCTGAACTTATCATGACTTACAAACCTGAGCGCACATTAAGATCTCAAGATGCCAGTCTGCTTATGATTCCAAGAATTAATAAAATAACGTTGGGAGGTCGAGCTTTTAGTTACAGGGCCCCTAAACTGTGGAATGGTCTGCCTGCTACTATAAGAGATGCCCCTTCGGTCTCAGCTTTTAAATCCCGGCTGAAGACTCACTACTTCAGTTTAGCATATTCTGACTAGAGCTGCTGATTAACTGTACATACTGCATCTCTGTTGTTAGTCATTAGCACTAAAACATAAGTAACATGATAGTTATAATTTGATACTAACTCTGACCTATTCTGTTTCTCTTCTTGGTACTCAAATGTGGCACGGCCCACCTGCCAAGTTGTTTTGCCTACCTAAGGTAAAGTCATCCCTGATGGAGGATCGTAGGAATCGTGGGAAAGAGGGGTCCTTTCATTGGATTAGTGCTATTTCAGCTGTGGAATGTCCAAATGGGGTAGGAAGCTTGATGAATGAGGTCTCCAGGACTCTAAACAAATCCAAATCATATTATGTGATATCATTTACTGTTAAATTCTACTCTGTACTTCTAAAATTTTTATTTTTATATTGTATTGAGGATTTGTTATGTGTATTGTACTGTATTGTATTGACCTCCTTCTTTTTGACACCCACTGCACGGCCAACCTACCTGGAAAGGGGTCTCTCTTTGAACTGCCTTTCCCAAGGTTTCTTCCATTTTTTCCCTACAAGGGTTTTTTGGGAGTGTTTTCTTGTCTTCTTAGAGAGTCAAGGCTGGGGGGCTGTCAAGAGGCAGGGCCTGTTAAAGCCCATTGCGGCACTTCTTGTGTGATTTTGGGCTATACAAAAAATAAATTGTATTGTATTGTATTATACAATGTAATTTTCTCACATTTTTTTTCTACAGGGAGATTCACAATATTCTGTTGTAACTCCCGTTAGGATGAAACAATTTGAGCCAAAAAAATATGCTATATACCTTGAGGTATGTGTAATCAATTGCATTACATGCGATGCTGGAAGTGATTTCCATTTTCTGTCAGACACATTTCAACGTGACGGTCTATGTTCCTGAACGTATTGGCAAGCATCTCAGGGGGAAGAGTAGCAATTTCACGTTGGATATTTTCCTCAAATCTTCCATAGTGCAAGGCTTGTTCCGATAGACTTTTCCTTTGGGCATACCCCAAAAGAAGAAGTCTGGAGGTGTCAGATTTGGTGTCCATAGTGGCCAAAGCCCCTTTGAAATTACCCTGTTGCCGAAGAAGGACTCAATTTCTGTCATGCTCCATGCCGATGTGTAACAATCTTGCTGGAAGTAACCTTCTGTTAACTCACGATCATCCAGTTAATTCACAAACTGTTCACAAATGTCCAGTGTCACATATGTGCACATGGGAGGCAGCTAAAGGGGTTGAGTAAGGACAATTCCAAGTCAGACCGAGATGTGGCAGAGTGCACTGATTCTTTTTCTCCTTGGCTTGCAGATCATCCACGGGAGATTCCACCTGGCCCTGTTGACGTCACTTCTAGGTCCGAGCCTATGGAGGAAGACCTTGTTGGCTCCGGCCCCTTTGATGTCACTTCCGGGCTCGAGCCTATGGCTGAAGACCCTTATGAGCCTGACCCCTTTGACTTCACTTCCTGTCTTCCCCTTTAAAACCCTCCACCTTTTCCTTATTCCCTCAGTTCTGGTTTGGACTTGGTTTTGTGCACATCAGTGCTGTATAACATTTTTGCGACTTTGCAGCCAGGATACCAAATATATGGGTGGCTGCCCCAAAACTTGCTATGGCTCTGTGTGGAGTTTCTGACACCAGGTAAACATCGGTGTTCATGGTGATGTCAAAGAAAATTCGGGCTATGATGAGCAACCAAGACATTGCACACCATCTGCTGACTTTTTGATCATGGAGCGGTTTTTGGTGAGTGGAAAATGGAATTTCAGCAGCTCATATATGGGTGTTTTGCGAGTTAACATAATCTGACAAATGGAACCACGCCTCATCCAAGAACCATGTGATGTCCAATATTCCTTTGTTGTCCCTCACAAACACCTGGAACCAGTGACAGTGTCTGACTCTTTTCTCCATATCACTTGCTTTGAGCTCCTGAACAACGGTGACACAATGTGCATGCAATGTAGCTCTTTTTACAGCTCTTTGACATGTTGAATAAGACCTCCCAGCCTCCTGTGCTAGGCATCTCAGAGGTTTTGTAGGCAACTGCTGCAGGCAATTTTGCACGTCATAGAATGTGTCCTGCGATATTTTCGGACAGCCTCTGTTATGAAAAGGGATCATGATCCTATCATTTCCAGTTTCTGCACCATGTTCTGAATAATACTCTTTGAGGGTACATCACAAACACCATATTTCTTCCTAAATTCACTCTGCTTAAACAAATTGGAGACTCAATAGGTTTGCACCATGAAGACGCGCTGCTCAATACTGTACACCACCATCCTGATGAAAAGTCAAGTGACTGAGTGAAGGGGTACTGACACCTTGTACACTGATTCTCCCTCAACTGGACTACTGTAACTCTCTCTGGGACTTCTCCTTCAGCTGCTACTTAACTACTCCATAATGTAGCTGCTTGACTTGTGTTCTCTGCCCCTCATTTCACTCCTACTACTGTTTTGCTATGGTCTCTCCATCTGCTTCCTATTCCTGCAAAGATCCTTTCCAAAACTCTTGTCTTGATCTACAGTACCCTGAAAGATTTTGATCCTCAGTATCTCCAGTCTTGATCTCTCTTTATGTCTCCTCAAGAAGTCTCAGTTCTGACTCTGCCTGTCTACTGATCATCCCTCCTCTTGCCAAACATGCAAAAACTGGACAATGCTTCTCTGTTCTTGTTCCAAAGCTGTGGAATGATCACCCTTTATCTATTCAAA
Organism: Erpetoichthys calabaricus; assembly: GCF_900747795.2. NCBI lineage: Eukaryota > Metazoa > Chordata > Cladistia > Polypteriformes > Polypteridae > Erpetoichthys > Erpetoichthys calabaricus. The sequence continues at coordinate 159,680,256 of NC_041399.2, forward strand.
CTGTACCCAATTTATTTTGTTTAGGTGTCTTTTGAAAATACCTTAATTCATTAAATATTCTGGAATGGCTTAGTTTCTCTCCTACAGGATAGCTGTTGTTGAACTGACAAAGAGCATAGTGTGCTATTTTATGTCTTAGTCTAGGTGCAGATGTAATTATGTAGCAGTTCCACTTCCTTGTGCTCAGTGCATTATTGTGCTCTCTGCTGCACCTTAATTCTTGCATGTATTATAACTTGCTTTACAAGTCATCTTGGATAAAAGTGTCTGCTAAAGAAATAATAATAATTGTAATAATAATAATAATAATACAGATCATCTGTAGATAAATATGTGACATAAGACTGACTAGAATATCTTGCAAAAAAAAGATGCATCTCGCTAGATGATGAATTTGAAAAATACTGTCCCCAAACATTTTGATCAGAAGTAGTACACTAACTGCCAGCTTATGTTTCCTGAATCAGCAGTTATGCAGGAAAAAAAACCTGACAGCGACAGAAAGACAAAGCTGTCAGCTTTGATGCTTCTAAGTACGCTGTCATTGTTTGAAGTCATCATGTGTGAATTACCATTTTAAAGGTTTGTTCATTTGCATATTATGTGTGATCTGATTTTAATAGTGACATTATTATTTCATTAGGTTTCAGAAATGCTGGTTAAATGTCTCCTTCCCCATATAAACTGGCATTTATTTAAAATAGGTTAAAATAAATTAGAAGTTATTGCTCAAAAAGATCATTTTGATTAATGCAGTACAAGTATTGTTTGTTATGAGAAACTAATTTCATGAGCTAATGGTATGGGGAATGATAAACAACCTTTAGATTTACCTTTGAGTTTTCACCTGCTAGAAACAATAAGGGTTATCAGTGATGCATTGTTGTATAGCAGATTTTATTAAATGAACATTTTCATTTATCTACTTGGTGAGGAAAAAATGTGGATGACATGTATATTGTGGAAGTCTGATTAAAAGGATTGGTAATGTTTTAAGGGATAATTGCCAAGCCTATGTTTTATTTATGCTGCAAAGTAGGTATATGCAAAACTACATGCTTTAATTTCCTTTGAGGAGTAGAAAAGTCAGGCAAATTAAAAGCCCAGTAAGTAACGTTATTACTAATAACTTAATTCATTCTCTCTACTTGATTTGTTCAAATCCTGGTCCTGAGGAGCTGGATACTATTTCTGTATAATAAACTGTAAGGAAGGAAACTACCCAGAATTTGGGGACAGTCCATCTCATAAAATACTAACGCATACATCCACTTTCACTCAGAAAAATTCATACCAGTATTTGCAAACTCTACAAGCTGTGATTAAGTAGTGTTACTTATTGTACCACACACAAGGTTGTAATACTTACAGCAATACTACACATTCCCTTGTGGAAAGGGTGACACAGAAACACTATCACTGGGGTCCTATGCCCCAATATAATGGATGACACCCAGCAATTAACTACTTCTGGGACAAATATATGATATAGTGGACTTTAGGTGACAACAGAGCTGGTTTAAGAGTCTCCCAATTTGTTGGGTGGCAGTAATAAGGCCTATTAACTACTATGTGTCCCCCCAGGTACTTGTAAAAAACTGACAAAAAATGTGTAATTAGGTTGCCTGGCCCTTTAAGAAAAATCTGGGAACCAGGAATGCCATAATACCTGGGGCTACTAGAGGAAATTCCATCTAGATGGCCCCAGGAGTTGCTGGGGTCACTAGTATTACATTCTTGATTAAATTAACAAAGTTTATTTATACACAAGAAGCACTGCAGATTAAATCACAATGGCAAGCATACAAATGATATTCATGATTGACAAGTCAAACAGATCAATAGTATTGTCTAGTAGTTAAAAAAATAGAAGCGGCCTTGGATTTAAAATAATGATGTTCAAAGGCACCACAGCATCCTGTCATGTTGCCTTTTTTGATATGCTTATATAGAAGCATCAAATTAGCATTTACTTACATGGATAATGCTATTAAAATATTCACACAATAAAAGAACAAGTCACATTTTTGTAGTCCAAATGTACTTAATATCCACTCAAGTAATTGCCTGCTTGGAATAAAAGTGTTCCACTGAATGATTCTGCTCTCCTTTTGGCAGCTCTGCAAATTATCAGATGACCCTAGTATGTGTGCTTTACAGCTGCTTCTTAGAAGCTCCCTGCACTAAACCTGAGAAGGGCCTTTATTGTTGGATTAATTCAGACTACTCATTAAAGTGCATCACAATGTAGATAGTTCTGTCAGTATGTGTTCTTTTTTATGGCACTCTGTCAGTGGTTGCTTCCTGATATGTACCCAGTGCTACCTGATATAGATTTTGCCTGACAGTAACACTGAAATTGAATTGAGGGTTTTCAGTAAATAGAATTATACATATTTAAATAACATATCTAAACATCAATGAATGAGAATGATACTTCACAGAAGCAAAACCAAAATTTTTCAGACAATAGTAGGTTAACAGAGATTAAATTGCCTTACACCATATGCATACTAAACCAGTTGTTCAAATAAAACAATTTAACAGCCATGACAAAAAATCTGAAATGAGACCTGTTTAATGCTAATGTTGAGAGAATTGCTAGAGGAGGTGATTTTACCTGTTTAAGAGTTTACATAGATGTTAAGTTCCAACTCAAACAATTTCATGACAGCCTCACTTCTTCTAGCCAATGACAGAACAGGAGCATGGAACATTAATCTGACTCCCAATTTATTGCTTTTGGTCTAAATTTTATGTTTATGATATAAATTAGTTTTAGGTTACTGTAATATTTGAATTAGCCTGACTTACTATTGTTTGCAAAGTTTTTGTTTATATACCCCTAGAAAGCAGTATAAATATGGGCAATAGTTGCTTCTTACCTGTTAACCTTAGAGGTTAAGTGCTGTTTCACTATAATTCCTTTATAATAAAACCTTTCTCAGCATGTGTTACACACTGTAATTAATGTTTCATATTGTGATAAGTGGCCCATGGTGTTGTGCAGGTTTTTAAATAAATAATCTTGTCCTGAAAGCGTGCAGGCTCAGAATGGTTGAAGGTGTGCGCATGACGGCACTATTCCAGGGTTGATTGCAGTGCTTGGCTGATCACGCACAAATGCGATCAGATCAGTCAGATGCATTATTCACACCTTGGAGTCGGCAGAGGGTCAGATCTGCACCCGATCAGGCCGTATAAAGGAGCCTGCACAGCAAAGGGAACGAGATGGAAAAAAGAGAAAAAGGACAGAAAAAGGAGGGAATGTAGGTTAAAGAAAGGAAGAGAGAGTGAGAGGCAGGATATGGTAGAGCCTGTGCTAAAAGAGGAATGGAGGCAGGTGGTTGAGACTGAACCTCAGTGAGAGGAGCCTGGGGCTGAAGAAGGGACACTCCTATTGAGCGATACTAGGGAGTAGGAGCGGCCCGTGATGCAGTGTCTCCAACAGACAGCAAAGGACTGGCTGTGGGAGACATGTGTATGGCACCCCATGGATGCCTAAGGACAGGCAATGGGGACCTGAGCCAGGAATTTAGGGTTGTCTGAAGTTGTCAGAAGTATGTCTTCTCTGGCTGCAAAGTCCAGACAGGATTAACGGAGATGGGCATCAAGTTTTGGAGGGAAGCTTATATGCTTTTAAGGAATAGCCTCCTGTCTGTGATTTTAACCTCAACTTTATGGATTATTCATGGTTTATTTATTGGACTTTTTAATCTCCACTTCAGCACTTGTTTTATGAATTATTTATTTATTTACTAGCTGTGTAAGCCCGTGGTGTAAGAAGCATGGGGTCCTAGAAACTATTGAAATTATCAGAAAAAAAATTGAAATGTCGACATGTCAGGTAACCTCTTCAGAGGTTTCGTTTTGCCGGCAAGCTCGCTTGCGTATCCACAGAGGTGGAACCCTTACCCCGACTCCACCTCTCACTTCTGGGCTGGACAGACGCACACACTTCCACGTGTAGACATTTATATATAAGATATAAAGAAGGACTTCAGTTACTGCACTGTTTTCACTTTGTTCTGGATTAATTTTAATAAAAGCACTGACACTTTTTGCACCAACCCCTTACTGAATATATTAGTCCTCATTTGCCCAGCTCATGTTGGTTCATGACTATCAATGGTTCTGGGATTAAGAGACTCCCGGAGGTGACAAGTAGTGTCGAGTCATTCACATCACACATATGCAAGCTTCTTTAGCATGTGTTTCAGAATAAAGCTTGACTTTATGTTTTTTACATTTCAAGGCTGAAATATTAAAAAATACTTGCCAAATATTAATACCCAGATTGTGAAGCTGAGTTCCATCATGTGTCTACAATTAAAGGGAATATACCTTTTCAGCATTAGTTACAATTACAGCATTCAGATAATAATTGACAGTTTATTAATAGCAAACTCAAAATTATATATACTAAAAAAGAGTAACATTGAAAAATGGCAAAATTAAGCAATACTGTAGACAAACAGCAGTTTTCTGCTGATGCAGATGTAATTTTCTTGTGCTGCATCATCCAACTTCTTGCACTAGAATTGTTTGTAAGTATCAAACTACATCAGATTACAGATATTCCAAGTATGTAATTGTTTTCTTTATAGGCTTCCGTTTGAGCTGGATTAAAATTATGCATTGTTTTGTTTTGAAATACCTCTAAAATGTCATTGTGATGCACCTAAAATTAAATAACAAAAGTATTACTTTATAATTTTCTGCAACTCCTATAGCTTATTCTGTGAATTATTTTGTATTTTATGCTTATATGCTTTATATACAGTAGAACTAAAAAAAAAACAATGATGTACTTCTCTTTACGTTTGCAGATTCAGTGCCTATTTAGCCAGCAGTTGGCACAAGGGAGGAACAAACTCTAGCATGGATGTCAAAATTCACACAGACAAAGGGAGATCATGCATGATCTTTATAATGATCTACTCTGAAATAATGCACTGGTAGTAATAATAACAGGAACAATAATATAAAATTAGTAATCATTTTCAAGATATTAATCAATAAAAAAAAGTTACAAAAAGGAGTCCTTAACCAGCTAATTTAAACTTTATATTAAAATTGAGGTTAAAAATTCTCTATTTATAAAGTGTTTTGCTTACGAGAAATTAGAAAAAAAAAGTTTTTCTAGTTAATGTTGTTTTTGGTGCTTAGTGGGGAATTGCTATTTATGTGCCAAGTAGCACAGATGCTTGCTAAGGTTAATTAAAGCACAGGAATGTTGATTTTTCTAAACATCATGAGCATATGTTATGGTCATTGTTTACTTTCCTTTGGAAATTAGATGGCTTAATTTTTAAGGACAGAGGCATTTAAATACCAAATATATGGAAGTTAAGATTAAAAAACTCAAAATGAATTTGAGCTAAAATGTGCTGAAAAAATGGAAAAACAGCAAAGCTTAACTTTCTATCAAATGTGATTACACATTTAAGTAGGACATTTTGTCGATTTACTATTTTTACTTGGTTATAAGAGGTACAGAAATGCCATCCTAGGAAAAAGTGAATTAAAGAAAATAAATTTAACTTTTGTTTACACAATCACCAATAACATTTTTGTTAACCTTTAACAAAAGTTAACATTCTCTAACTATAAATGAAACATGCCAATCCATGATAGACCAATGTTCACATCTGTATGCTTGTCTGATTTATCATCATACTAGAACTTGTGTTATTCTACCACTAACTTTTATCACTTTTATTGAAATATGGGGTGAGCACTCCATACTCGTATAGAAGTGTAGCATTATGATAAAACTTAAAGGAAAACAAATAATCACTCTGTTTATCCAGAGGACAGAAAAATATGGAAAAATATGATCCGCTGTGGAAACCCCTAACGGGAGCAGACTGAAAGAAGAAGAAGATCCAATTTTTAATAATACTGAAATGTTTAGAGAAAGGAAGAACCTTTACATAAAGATCTATAGAAAGGACATTTACTTACATGGTATCCCTTATGCTTCGGAAGTTCCTAGCGTGATACACTACCTAGAAATGCCAATTTTCTTTTAGTAAGAATAGCTTATTATTTAGATCTGTGCTATGCTGGAAAATTCATAAAACCTATGCTAGTGCAGGTACAGAGAATGAAGATATGACATAAAAAAAATAAAACTGAAATTTTGGCTTGTCAACTGGTAATTATAAGATATTAAGTAAGAGTTATGAGACAGTGAAAATTATTATTGAATTGAAATTAAAATTATAAGACTTGATGATGGGATACTAAGTCATAAATTGATATTTTATTTATATTTATAATATAATATGAGATAAATTTAGTTTTTTTGGGACGAAATGATCTTGATTACATGGCTCTATCCATCCTTCTATCACAACACAGCTGTTACCTTTGCACATGTGACAGTCCATGTTATAAATGGCACTATATGAAACAAAATTGACTGACTACTCAGAGGTTTATGAGTTTTACAAATATTTCCTATAGTTTGGCATCAGACATTATCACTTTTAAGTATTTATGGAGATTGTTAAAAAGAGTTCAGCCATGAAGTCTTTTCTAACACTTTGTGCCAGATACATGGGTAAAAATGTACATCAATCTGCTTAATATGATGACTTTCAGAATGACTGTTTGTATATTGATTTAGAATGTTATTATTTTTATTATTATTACAACATTATATAATACATGAAGAGTATGTTAGATGTATGTAAAAGGAAATAGGAGATAGCAAAAGACAGAAAGAGAAAAAATACAAGATATTACACAAACAATGGATTCCAAACTGTAATAGAGAAACACCTATTCTCTGTAGCGTAATGTACTGTATTTAAGTGCAATTACCTTGAAACTGCAAAAATGGTTGGTATTATTGGCTGACTCTGCTTGCTGCTAGTTTATGTTTCAGATCCTAAAGGTTCTAGCTTGGATGTATGATCGTTAAATCTAGAATTAATCTTGCATTGATTTCTAAAGGCAGAAACTGCTGGTTAAGAGTATCAGATCTTGCGGCACTGTTAAAAGTACTGACAAAGCATTAAGATATTGAATTGAAAAGAAAATAATTTAAAAATAACATTTAAATAAAGAAAATCAAGAAGCTTTTCTGCAAAAGGTTAGTAAATCTAAATGTTTAATATTTAAGCTACATTGTCTATTTCTGGTATAAAGAAACATACCTGGCATCATTTAATTATGAATCTCAGTAACAGATTTTCCTACACGGGAGTAAAACACTTTTGCAAAAATAGTAATGTACATCATTGTGCACTTATTAAAGAAATATTGGGTGGTCACATATTATTCCAGAAATTACTTGCTTAACATTAATATTCTAGTTTATTATGTATTAAAATCTTAAAATTCTGTTTTTTATAATTTGGTTGAATAAATAAAATCGGAATGATTTATTTTAAATGGTTTGCATGGTTACAGCAACTTGTACATAGCATCTGTACCTGTACAGATCGTACTGTAGAAAGAATCAGATTCAACTTTAAGATTTTTGATACAGGAAGATATAAAGGTTACAGTGTCAATGTCTGTCCTAACACTTGTACCATCTATGCCAAGTGTTTCTTCTTCTCGTTTTAAATTAGTCATGGCATCACTTGGTTCTGCTGTTTGCTAATCAAAAACTGCTTTTAAATAAAAAAAAAATCAACTAATACTAACACAAATAACAACACTAATGATGTCAGGATTCTCATCCACAATTTCAATTCTGCCTGTTGTCTATCTTTGCTAATAATTTTTCCTTTATTGGTCATAGTTTTGATTTTGTTCTTTCATTCTGTTCCTTTTTAATTATTACTTGTATTGTATTATTTAATTGTCTTCCCTCCTCTATTAGAGCCCAGGTGAATGAGGCTACCAACACATGAGACTGCCCCATTTATGAGCCTTAGTTTAGTTGCTAAAATAAGGACTACATTTTCTTTGTTCTGCCTTCAGTATCGCTTTATTGAGTAAGGTTAGGCTATAATAATTATGTGGTTAGAGTTATTTTTGCTTTTCTCCTTATAGCAGGTCAATGACTGTCTGTGAAACACTGAAAGTCACTGATGAATTGTTGATCATTGTTGTGTGAGATGTCCTGTTCCAATCCTTATTATAAAAAATAAAACAAAGAAATTTATACATATAATTAATGTGGCAAACATGACCTCTGATAATTTGAAACAAGGCATGTTACTTACTCCATTATTTATTTATGTATTTATTTATTATATTTATGAATATATCCCAGGAGGGAAATTTGGTTTGTCAGCAGGTTTTATAGAGAGACCACTATCCATCCATCCATTTGCCAACCCGCTGAATCCGAACACAGGGTCACGGGGGTCTGCTGGAGCCAATCCCAGCCAACACAGGGCACAAGGCAGGGAACCAATCCCGGGCAGGGTGCCAACCCACCGCAGGACACACACAAACACACCCACACACCAAGCACACACTAGGGCCAATTTAGAATCGCCAATCCACCTAACCTGCATGTCTTTGGACTGTGGGAGGAAACCGGAGCACCCGGAGGAAACCCACGCAGACACGGGGAGAACATGCAAACTCCACGCAGGGAGGACCCGGGAAGTGAACCCAGGTCCCCAGAAGAGACCACTATATATCATTAAAACACATTAACAAAAAACACAATATCAAATGTAAACTTTGTATACGCACAAATGAATAAAGATATAATAGTGAATATAACACAGATGGCATAACATAAGATCATACATGTTATTCTAAAAAATTAAGCCAGCATTAAGGGTTGACAAATGATCAATGCAAATGTTAACTGTTTATCACATGATTAAGTTTATGAAAGTTTATTAAAGTTAAACTTATTTAAAAGATTAATTGCTTTTGGAATGAAAGTGTATTTGAACTAGTTGCTTTTTATTCTTTGAACTTTGAACCTGTGGAATTGTGAATGGAGAAGGTGAGTCCCACCTGAGAGAAAACCCTCTGCTTTCCATAACACTTGCTTATTAAACGGGTCTATTAGGTTTGACTGTTGAGTCTTTGTGATTTTACTGCACCACTTTACAATTTGATTTATTTTATCTTTGTTGCTGAGATTAAGATTTCCAAACCAGGCCAACAGAACATAAGTAAAGACAGACTTAATACAAGATTTGTAAAAGATTGACCCAATGGTAGGATTCACTCTAAAAGAGCTCTGCTTCCTTAAACAGTGAAGGCACTGTTGTCACTTTTTTGCAGTCTGTTACTGTATTTTCATTAAAAGTTAGTTTTTAAGTCAATGATTGTCCCCAGATATTTATAATTATCAACAAGCTCAACTGTCTGGTCTTTGATGATTGTTTCTTGTGGATAAATAGTGCTTCCTCTAAAATTAGACTGGTTGGGAGAGGGTGGGAGTGAGTAGGTTGAGTTACTTTGTATGCTATGTCCATTAACTGATATATCCTGCCAATGTGTCTTTATGTAATAAAAAGTTAATCACAAAAAATAAATAAATAAAATAAAATAATATTTCCTAAGTTTTCATAATGTTTAGTTGTAGGAGGGACTCATCACACCAGTTAACAAAATTATCTACCACTGAACCATTACTAGTTTCATTCTCATTAAGACGGTTTATAATCACTGTGGCGTCAGCAAACTTTAAGATGAGTTAAATTTTAAATTTACTGTGAAGACCATTAGTATAGAGAATGTATAAAAGAAGTGAAAGAACATGCCTCCCTTTCCCCCAGGTGGACCCTGTAGAGGGCCATTGATATTCAGTCTCCTAGTCCAGACCATTAAAAATTCAGTCATCCACCCTACTAACATGAAATCAAAATCTCTAATGCAATCACGGTCCTGGAGGGCCACAGTGGCTGCAGCTTTTCCTTCTAGCCAGTTTCCTAATTAGAAGACAGCCCTTGCTGATAATGAAACTTGGTATTTAACTATTTGGCTCGTTAGTGCATTCATTCATTCAAGGGAAATTTGAATTGCACTGTAGAGTTTCCTTCTCTGAGGACATTATCCATGTGTTTTGTGGACCAGAACAGATTTAAACTTAATAGTCCTTTCAATTCCTCTCTGATATATATGCTGATACCAGCATAGGATAGAGTTTCCCCCAAACCACAATTACAGCAGCCCAAGTAAGCAGAGAGCTGAGGAGACTTTGTGTCAGCAAAGCAGCGGGTCCAGATGGAGTATCGCCACGACTGCTGAAGACCTGTGCGTTGGTGCTGGGGAGTCCTCTACAGCGCATCTTCAACCTGAGCCTGGAACAGGGGACAGTCCCGAGGCTTTGGAAAACATCTTGCATCATTCCAGTCCCAAAGGTATCACGTCCTAGTGAGCTGAATGACTTCCGGCCTGTCGCTCTGACATTGCATGTGATGAAAACCATGGAGCAGCTGCTGCTTCACCACCTGAGGCCACAGGTCCGCCACGCCCTCGACCCTCTGCAGTTCACATACCAGGAGAAGGTGGGAGTGAAGGATGCCATCATCTACATACTACACTGATCCCTCTCCCACTTGGACAGAGGCAGTGGTGCTGTAAGAATTATGTTTTTAGACTTCTCTAGTGCCTTCAACACCATCCAACCTCTGCTCCTTAGGGACAAGCTGACGGAGATGGGAGTAGATTCATACCTGGTGGCATGGATCGTGGACTATCTTAAAGAAAAACCTCAGTATGTGCGTCTCGGGAACTGCAGGTCTGACATTGTGGTCAGCAACACAGGGGCGCCACAGGGGACTGTACTTTCTCCGGTCCTATTCAGCCTATATACATCGGACTTCCAATACAACTCGGAGTCCTGCCACGTGCAAAAGTTCGCTGACTACACTGCTATCGTGGGCTGCATCAGGTGTGGGCAGGAGGAGGAGTATAGGAACCTAATCAAGGACTGCTCCTGAACACCAGCAAAACCAAGGAGCTGGTGGTGGATTTTAGGAGGACCAGGCCCCTCATGGACCCCGTGATCATCAGAGGTGACTGTGTGCAGAGGGTGCAGACCTATAAATACCTGGGAGTGCAGCTGGATGATAAATTGGATTGGACTGCCAATACTGATGCTCTGTGTAAGAAAGGACAGAGCCGACTATACTTCCTTAGAAGGCTGGCGTCCTTCAATATCTGCAATAAGATGCTGCAGATGTTCTATCAAACGGTTGTGGTGAGCGGCCTCTTCTATGCGGTGGTGTGCTGGGAAGGCAGCATTAAGAAGAGGGACGCCTCATGCCTGGACAAACTGGTGAGGAAGGCAGGCTCTATTGTTGGCATGGAGCTGGACAGCTTGACATCCATGGCAGAGTGACGGGCACTGAGCAGGCTCCTGTCAGTCATGGAGAATCCATTGCATCCACTGAACAGTATCATCTCCAGATAGAGGAGCAGCTTCAGCGACAGACTGCTGTCAATGTCCTGCTCCACTGACAGACTGAGGAGATCGTTCCTCCAACACAATATGCGACTCTTCAATTCCACCTGGGAGGGTAAACGTTAACATTATTTAAAGTAATTGTCTGGCTGTATACCTGCATTGTTATCACTCTTTAATTTAGTATTTTCTTTATCAGTATGCTGCTGCTGGAGTATGTGAATTTCCCCTTGGGATTAATAAAGTTTCTATCTATCTATCTATCTATCTATCTATCTATCTATCTATCTATCTATCTATCTATCTATCTATCTATCTATCTATCTATCTATCTATCTATCTATCTATCTATCTATCTATCTATCTAAAACACAGAAACTTGATGGTGCTTATGGACAGGTTTAAAAGGAAGCCCGTTAGCTGGAGCGCTGCTGGTTTATTAGTTATCTTCATTTCATTACTAAGCAATGTCTGGTTAATTAAACAGGCAACAAAAAAACTAAAATAGGCAATTAAGGGTTCTGAATTGTAAAAGGCCAGATAACTAAAATCCCAAGAACTGTATTGCTTTACCAGTAAATAAATGGGTTCAAATTAAGAAAATGGTTGAAGTGAAAACCTGCAGCCACTGCGAACCTGCAGAACTGTAATTGAGAACCTCTGATCAACAATGTAACTAAAATTTGTCTTTGACGAATGAAAGCCCTAAGAAGGTCTAGAGATAAATACCAAGTTTCATTATCAGCAAGAGCTGAGTTCTAATTGGGGAAACTGGCTTGAATGAAAACCTGTAGCCACTGCGGCCCTCGAGGACTGGGACTGAGGACCCTTGCTCTAATGAATCTCTCTGCAAGAAGGTGGGACTGAATGGTATTAAAAGCTGTTGAGAAGTCTACAAACAGTCTTGATGCTCTCCAAGTGGTTATACGTATACGTTATACGTGGTTAACCTATCCATTTGCCACAAAATAGGTGCACACATTTCTGAAAGAAGATGAAAATTGTAAATGACCATAAAATATTATTATTACATGAAATAATTAAATAATAAATGGTTCATATGTTATATGGGTTATATCTTGCAGAGCTCTAGTGGAAGGAAGCTGCAACAAAGAAGTAATCCCCTCACAGCCAGGAGCCTAATTCATCATTTCACTCAAAAGAACTCTCCTTTGGTTCAACTAAACAGTTTTACACACAATTGACTATGTTTTGAACACTTGACAAACACACTATCAACAACCCCTTATCTTTGACATCCAGATGTAGCCTCTATATTCAAAATTCATATTAAAGTTTATCATTATATTAGTTGACTTCACCCCTTTCAATTCCCTTTTATATGAAGACAAGAGATTCATGTAGTCAACAGGTGTTTTTTTTTAATAAACTAAGCTGTGTAACACATTTTCTCTTCACTTGGGCAGTGTTCCCAAGACAGATTGACCCCACAGAGCTCATGGGATGTCAACTCAGGTTAACAGACCATGTAGAGCACTAAGGAAACTGCTTTTTCCCTCCAAGCCATGTTCAACTGACTAATATGGCTTCTGACTGTGTGGATGAATCTTTTTAGTAGCATATTTATTTCATTTCAGATTACATTTTCAGTGCAACCTGTGGCTGCCCCTTCCCTCCAACATAAACCCTCAACTTGGGGAATGGTTGAACCACTTTCAACCATTCTGATTTGAGATCAAGTGATTGTCTGGGAACCAATGTCAATTAAAGGTAGCACAACCAAATAACACTGACACATATTTCACAATAATCACAACATCAAATATAAGATACAAAACTCCAAACAGTGTTTCAAAAGTTCAACATGATATTGATATGTCAGTTTCTAGCATGCCATTCGTACTGCTGGGATATTGTCCGCTGTTCTTATTCTTGATTTTTTTTATTTGGATCTCAGTTTAAGTTTTAGTACTCTCTTAATTTATTGTAGTCTATTATTTAGTACTGTGGTGGGCTGGCGCCCTGCCCGGGGTTTGTTTCCTGCCTTGCGCCCTGTGTTGGCTGGGATTGGCTCCTGCAGACCCCCGTGACCCTGTAGTTAGGATATAGCGGGTTGGATAATGGATGGATGGATGGATATTTTAGTATGAAAGGAGTTGAGCATGCAAATTGACAGTATTTGTTCTTGGTAATTTAGAAATTTTGTTGAATAAATATCAATTATTTAATTAGTTGATGTTAGGTAATTTGAAGGGTTTTTCATTGTTTATGTGCATTCCCCACATCCCTAAACCTTTTATAGTTTTAAGTTGGTTGGCCTGAGCCTATCTTGGGAGCATTGGAGTCAAGGCAAGAGGAAGCACTGGAGAGTGTGTCAGTCGATTGCAGAGTATGCTTGTGCACACACCTACACTCAGCAGGCTCTAGCTCACATTTTGTATGTTATTGTAAGCATGATGGCATTATAATTTCTTAATAATCTCAACAAACTCACTAGTGCTCTAGAAGCACCTTCTTTCGGAGTAATTTGCATCTCATGATTATTAAGATGTTTCTTTTGAAAGTTACACAAATGTAATATTTTGTCACAGAGAAAATTAGAAAAAGCTTTTCACTACATTCTTTAATTTTACATACTATTATTACATTTTTCTAATAAGCCTAAAAAGCAATAGCTCTGAATATGCTGCAAATTTAAGTGATGAAAAAACACAGAAGTAAGAAATTTCATATCAAATCATACTGTGTTTTCATAAACAGAATGGCAAGCCTAACGTGACAAATCTAGAAAATATGAAGCTTAGAGATAATTAAGGTCTGAAATTAAGGTCTGCCATTAATTCACTATCTTCATAAAATGTAATTTTTTGTATAATATAATGTTTAAATTGCAGATGAGTTTTTTATGGTAATAAGTAATTAGTAAGCTATTTACCCACTGGCATTAAACTATATCTATATGCAGTTACTGATGCTGGAACATGTTTGCTTTGAGAAATGTGATGACTTTTTATATTAGCTCATCTTAATATTTTCGGTTGTTTTTATGACCATGAAATTAGCAGAAGTATATAATGATTCCAAATTGCATATTAAACTATATATGGTATGACTCAGATAGAAACAATTCTCAAAATTATTTAAATATGTTTCTTCCAATTCAAATATTTTATTTTTTTTTATTTAAGATAATATTTTTGTATATAACCATTTCAAATAAAGGGTAATTGTTACAAGATACTTTAAAGTACAACATATTTCAGTTCATTTTTTGTTTAGCAGTCTTCACTGAGTGCTAGCTCAGAGCACTGTACCAAATTCAAGTAAAATACACATGCAAGCTTTACAACTTAAAAAAGCACCCACATATAAATACAGATTAAACACACTATAAACAAGTCATTGTCAAACGGATTAAAAATAAATAATCCTGACAATATGTTCAATTGACAGCAGGGCAGAGTAAAACAGAAACTCCATGCTGCAATATCCCAGGAGTAAATAAACCTCTGGTTGGTTATAACACAAAATCATAGACAAAGGTAAATAAAGTAACACTCCTGGAGACCTAGGCCAACTGGCTGGTCACCTCTTGAGCATTCTACAGTATTACAAATGTATATGCAAGGCAGTCTAACAAGAAAACAAAATCTGTTAATCCTTGGATTCTAGGGGTCCCAGTATTTCTGCATTGTTTTCCATAGGCGAGAAATTAGTTTGGAAGTACAGTAAAACAAGATACTGCAGAAGAGAAGAAGAACAGAGGAGGGTTATTAATAGTTCATAAGTACTATAATATGTATATTTTATGTAGTTGAGGTATGCTTGACTACATTAATTAGTCTCCAGTCTGAATTAAAAAAATGACACCTAATATGCATTTCTTTATTTAAAAACTCTTGCTCTCACTGTTGTTTTATTAATCCTTAGTAGATTGGCATCTTGATATCTTGATGCACTTTCAGGTTTGCATGTAATGGTAAGTTTAGATGGGTAAGTAAGCCATAGGCCATTTAAGGCTTTTAATGTAAGAAAGAGGATTTTGAAATCAGCTCTAAGCTTAGCTAGAAGCCAAAAACAAGACATAGCTGGAAAGACTAACTGAAATAAAATAATAATTTACTAAAATAATTTTAGTTTTCATTTTTGAATGAATATTCTTGCTGTTAGTTTTTAACCCTTATAACTTTTAACTCTAAAACTGAAAGTCATCCACCACGAGCCGCCCGCATATATTCATCCAGTGACCCTGTAGTTAGGATATAGCGGGTTGGATAATGGATGGATGGATGAATGGTGGCTGGTGAAAAAGGGCCCACACAGCTGAATACGCGTGTAAAGTGTATGGATTAGAAAGTGATTTACGTACCGCCTTTCTTTGCACTTCTTGTATATCAAGATGTAATTCAAACGCCTGAAATTGGAATATGGTGGTCAACAAAAACTTTACCGTATGGACAGAAAAATCATGAGTGAGTAACGTTTCAGTTTATTTCTCAGGTGCCTGCTTTTTGTTGACAGTAAGTCACTGTATAGAGAAAGTACTGTATAATCAAGAAAAAAATTCGACCTCAAGATTTTGATTAATCTTGAAGTTTTAGATCTCATCAAGTCCGAAAATACAGTTTTTTGGAATTATGTCTGTGTGTGCATGTGTAAACATGGTAACTCAAAAACGCAACTAGATAGATGGATGAAATTTGGCATGTGGTTGTTACACCAAAATTGTAGATCTCTATTAACTTTTGGGCCAAATCCATCAACCAGAAGTGGTACTTTACCTGAACATACTCGATTTTTTATGCAGCTGCACAGTCCGATTTAATCAACTTTAATAATAATTGATCAATATATTATTAATTTGATTTGATTTGTTGTTGATGGTCCTTTAATTTACATAATATAATCATTGTCTTGCAGTTTACAAGTGATGAAAAGCTAAACATGTTAATGTGTTTTGTATTTATGCTATATTTATTAATTTATCTTTTTTAGTTAATATTCATCATTATTAATACCAGATATTGTGAAAAGAATCCAATAGCAGAATTATGTTTTAAAATATTTGTCCCCATTTTTTCAATGTTTCTCTCTCTCTCTCAAAATAGATAGTTGATAGTTGAAATAGCATATTCTTTTTGTTCTTAACATCAGCCTTATCATACATATTGCATACCAGGGATTTTTCCTGCCTTGCCTTCAAACCTGCTGGGGTTGGCTCCAGGTTCCTGCGATCCTGCCCAGATAAACAGGTTTAGATAATGTATATATTGTTCCTAATCTCAGATGCTGTCTCTGTTGTTTTGTGCCCGTCCATACTCCTATTACCTACTCTTGCTCTGCTCATTAAGGGTTTACTGTTCTAATACATGGGCTATTCAAGTCTCACTGCACCTAACCTTGACACTACATGCTTGTTTTTCTTTGTTTCTCACAATACAGCTAGGTGGGGTCTGCACACTGATTCAAGCCTAAGAGTCTTGTTCTCCTTAAGTCCCCATGATTTTCATGATCACACCTGTGAGAACACAGTAGATTCTGTTTTCTGATTTTTGATCTTTTCAGGTCTGCAGGTGGCAAAATTCTGTCTATAAATAGTTTGTGCCTGAGATGGAATCAGAGCTCAATATGGCTGGAAATAACAAAGCTCAGTATTTGAGACTTTTGAATGCAATATTGAAGGCATTCATTATAAGCACATTGTCATTGGAGCAGGATATGTTATGTGCTCTAGACATTTAGAGTAAAAAACCCTCACACCTTAAAATTCACCTAAATTTCATTACAAATTGTCCCATTCTGGGAAATAAAAGGAAAACTAAAGTGCCAACAGTCAGCACAGATTTGTAAGGCACAAATAACATAGAAAATATTTTAAAAATTATAAAATTGTGTGGGCGGCACAGTGGCGCAGTGGGAAGCGCTGCTGCCTTGCAGTAAGGAGACCTGGGTTCCCTTCCCGGGTCCTCCCTGGATGGAGTGTGCATGTTCTCCCCGTGTCTGCATGGGTTTCCTCTGGGTGCTCCGGTTTCCTCCCACAGTCTAAAGACATGCAGGTTAGGCGCAGTGGCGATGCTAAATTGTCCCAAGTGTGTGCTTGGTGTGTGGGGGTGTGTGTGTGTGTGTGTGTGTGTGTGTGCGCCGTGCGGTGGGCTGGAATGCCCTGCCCGGGGTTTGTTTCCTATCTTATGCCCTGTGTTGACTGGGATTGGCTCCAGCAGACCCTGTAGTTAGGATATAGCGGGTTGGATAATGGATGGTTGGATAAAATTGTGTAAAATTGTTCATATTCAGTATCTGGTTTTGATGCTTGTTTTTATCAGGCAAAAACAAAACCAAATAGTAAACTGTGTCATGTAGTGTAGTAAGCTTCCACTAACATTAAATTCATATCCAGTCTCATTAAGTGTACAGTTCTGTCTCATTGTGACACAAAAACTAAACTGCATAGTAGCTCTTTAACCATACTATCAAGACACTATATAAAAGCGGTTGGGATTGTCCTTCCGTCCCGTGAGTGCAAAGCGTAGCGGTATTCCGCTTATCACAGACTTACTACTTGCGGCTTGCGGTACGAAGCGACGCGATGTGAGCAGAGTTCTGGTGCTCCCATCATTCCCTTGCTTTTGTGCGTGTTCTTGGAGATTAGGTAGGCTATTTTTAGATTTGTATACAAAGAAATTTTGTCCTGCCTTACTTCGTCTAACTTGGTCACTTTATTAGCAGTCATTCATTGACTGTTGCGACACGACAAAAGGCAAATCCCACCTCCACCTTGAATGCATCTGTCACTCCTACCGCAGACCGCACCATGGTCACACTTCCCTCGTACATATCCTGTATAACTCTTACATACTTCTCTGCCACTCCCGACTTCCTCCTACAATACCACAACTCCACTCGAGGCACCCTGTCATATGCTTTCTCCAGGTCCAACGCAATGCAACTCCTTCTAGCCTTCTCTATACTTCTCCATCAACATCCTCAGAGCAAACATTGCATCTGTGGTGCTCTTTCTTGGCATGAAACCATACTGCTGCTCACTAATCATCACCTCACTTCTTAACCTAGCTTCTACTACTCTTTCCCATAACTTCATGCTGTGGCTTATCAGTTTTATCCCCCTGTAGTTACTACAGTCCTGCACATCCCCCTTATTCTTAAATATCGGCACCAGTACACTTCTTCTCCACTCCTCAGGCATCCTCTCACTTTCCAAGATTCCATTAAACAATCTTGTTAGAAACTCCACTGCCATCTCTCCTAAACACCTCCATGCTTCCATAGGTATGTCATCTGGACCAACGGCTTTTTAATTCTTCATCCTCTTCATAGCTGTCCTTAATTCCTCCTTGCTAATCCGTTGCACTTCCTGGTTCACTATCTCCACAACATTCAACCTCTTCTCTCTCTCGTTCTCTTCATTCATTAGCCTCTCAAACTACTCTTTCCATCTGCTCAACACACTCTCCTCACTTGTGAGTATGTTTCCATCTTTATCCTTTATTACCCTAACCTGCTGCACATCTTTCCCAGCTCAGTTCTTCTGTCTAGCCAATCGGTAGAGGTCCTTTTCTCCCTCCTTAGTGTCCAACCTCTCATACAACTTATCATACGCCTTTTCTTTAGCCTTCGCCACCTCTCTCTTCACCTTGCGCATTACCTCCTTGTACTCTTGTCTACTTTCTGCATCTGTCTGATTATCCCACTTCTTCTTTGCCATCCTCTTCCTCTGTATACTCTCCTGTACTTCCCCATTCCACCACCAGGTTTCCTTTTCCTCCTTCCTCTGTCCAGATGTCATGCCATGCACCCTTCTTGCTGTCACCCTTACTACATCTGCTGTAGTTTCCCAACTGTCTGGTAATTCTTCAGTGCCACCCAGTGCCTGTCTCACCTTCTCCCTAAACTCAACCTTGCAGTCTTCCTTTTTCAACTTCCACCATTTGATCCTTGGCTCTGCCCTCACTCTCTTCCTCTTCTTGATCTCTAACGTCATCCTACAGACCACCATCCTATGCTGCTTAACTACACTTTCCCCTGCCACCACTTTACAGTCTTCAATCTCCTCCAGACTGACTCTTCTGCATAGAATGTAATCTACATGTGTTCATCTTCCTCCACTCTTGTACAATTTTTTCCCACATCAAACAACACCCAATATCCCAGAGTGACAAAGTGAAAGCAGGAGTTCAGAAAGTTTTGCAAATTTATATAAAAAAAAACAACCATAACATTCTGACCCTTTTCCGTGACACTTGAAATATGGTTCAGGTGCAACCCGTTCCATTGATCATCATTGAGATTTTTCTACACCTTGTTTGGAGTCCACCTTTGGTACGTTCAATTGATTGGATATGATTAGGAATGGCATACAGCTGTCTGCAGTAGGTCCCATAGTTGACAATGTGCATCAGAGCAAAAACAAAGTGAGGTTGAAGGAAGTGATTGCAGAACTTACAGACAGGATTGTGCTGAAGCATAGATCTGGGAAGGCAACAAAAACATTTCTGCAGCATTGAAAGTTTGAAAGAGTACAATGGCCTGCATAATTCTTAAATGGAAGAAGGCTGAAACAGTCAAGACATCCTAGGCATTGCTACCCAGCTAAACTGAGCAATTGGCCTTGGTAAAAGAGGTGACCAGTAACCAAATGGTTACTCTGGCTAAGCTCAAGAAAACCTGTGTGAGATGTGTGACAGGATGTGTCACAAGGTGCTTTTTAGGGGTTAATTTATTGATTGCTTTTCAATTTTTAGCACATGCAGATTGCACATGAGGCCATGTGATCACCGATGGCACAGTGTTTAGGAAACAGACGGGAATCGACAGTTTAAATAGAGGAGAGATGAGTGCAGAAGAGAATGAGTGTTAACTCATAAGATGGAGAACATTTGGAGAGACATCCTTTCCGTGAAACTTGCAACATATAAGGGGTTGAAATGTGATGAAGCAAGTCAGGGGTTTGTGGTGATGCAAGATTTTTTAATAAAAGCGGCGCATTTCAGGCTTGGTGATTGTGTGCCAGAAAGAAGTAATGAGGCCATGGAGTGTTTAATGTGGAAAGTGGCTTATTACATGTTAACATGCAAATGCACCCAAAAACGTTTTAAACAGGATAGAGAAAGAAAGAAAGAAAGAAAGAAAGAAAGAAAGAAAGAAAGAAAGAAAGAAAGAAAGAAAGAAAGAAAGAAAGAAAGAAAGAAAGAAAGAAAGAAAGAAAGAAAGAAAGAAAGGTTGAACAGAACAAAGCTGAGAAAAGGAGTGTGATCAAGTCTTGTGGACAGGAGGCAAGATGGTTGGGAGGCCCAGTGGTGAGCGAGAGGAACAACACTCCAGGGATGAGGGAGCAGGAGTGACCATTGACTTTGCAGATCATCCTATGTATGACAAGGAATGGCAATAGGATGATGAAGCCTGGCTTTTGCCATCCCAGCAAGTTTCCAGTTGAGGTGGCTGGGACAAAAGGCTATTGATGGAGGACCATGATTTCCAGGGTCTTAGGTCTGCTGCAAAGACCTCATGGTTGAGTCGGGGAGACAAGTGAGAATAGAGAGCAAAGCAATCTACTTTTAAATTCTATGGTTGAATTCTTGATATTACAGTGATCCCTCGCTATATCGCGCTTCGCCTTTCGCGGCTTCACTCCATCGCGGATTTTATATGTAAGCATATTTAAATATATATCGCGGATTTTTCGCTGCTTCGCGGGTTTCTGCGGACAATGGGTCTTTTAATTTCTGGTACATGCTTCCTCAGTTAGTTTGCCCAGTTGATTTCATACAAGGGACGCTATTGGCAGATGGCTGAGAAGCTATCCAGCTTACTTTCTCTCTCTCTCTCTCTCTCTCTCTCTCTCTCTCTTGCGCTGACGTAGGGGGGTGTGAGCAGGGGGGCTGTGTGCAGCTGCTTCCTGAAGGACATGCTGCACGGAGCTTCGCATACTTAAAAGCTCAAAGGGCACGTATTGATTTTTTTTATCTGTCTCTCGCTATCTCTCTCTATCTCTCTCTCTGTCTTCCTGCTCCTGACAGAGGGGGTGTGAGCTGCCGCCTTCAACAGCTTTGTACCGGCGGTGCTTCGCATACTTAAAAGCCACAAAGCCGTATTGATTTTTTTTTTGACTGCTTGCTTTGCACTCCTTTGAAAAGGAAGATATGTTTGCATTCTTTTAATTGTGAGACAGAACTGTCATCTCTGTCTTGTCATGGAGCACAGTTTAAACTTTTGAAAAAGAGACAAATGTTTGTTTGCAGTGTTTGAATAACGTTCCTGTCTCTCTACAACCTCCTGTGTTTCTGTGCAAATCTGTGACCCAAGCATGACATTCTAAAAATAACCATATAAACATATGGTTTCTACTTCGCGGATTTTCCTATTTCGCGGGTGGCTCTGGAACGCAACCCCCGCGATGGAGGAGGGATTACTGTATTCATTTTTTGGATCTACTTATTTATTTATTGAATGATTTTTTTCTCTCACAAAAGAGCGCTGTTGTTATGGATTGTTTATTGGATTTTTTTTTAAAGAAGATTCAAATGCACTGTACTAGTTTTCAGACACAGAACAGTTGTGTATAAACTGCACTAAGCACCTTTTTTGCACCATCTTTGTTATTTTGTGTTGTCTTTACAGTAGCCCATCCTCGGTTCATGACTATCAATGTCCCTGGGAACTGTAGGGCCAAGGCTGTGTCCTTACAAGATGGAAGAACAACTATCACCGTAACACTACACTGATCTGGGCTTTATGGTAGAGTGGCCAGACAGAAACCTCTCCCAAGTTAAAGGCACATGAAAGACCTCTTGGAGTTTGGAAAAAGGTGCAGAAAAAAATCTCCGATTATGAGAAACAAGATTCTTGGTCTGACAAAACCAAGATTAAACTGTTTGGTCTCAATTCTAAGCAGCAAGTCTGGAGGAAACCAAGCACTGCTCAACACCTGCTACAATACCATTCCAGCAGTGAAGTATTACTGTAACAGCATCAGGCTGTGGGGTTGTGCTTCAGGAGCAGGGGCTTAAAGACTAGATGGCACAAAGTAAAGACAACAGTGGAATGGCATAAGGAGAACTCTGTGAATTTCCTTAATTAAGTGGCCCAGCCAGATTCAAGACCTGTATGCAATCGAACATATCTGAAGAGACCTGAAAATAGCTGTCCAGCTTAACAGACCTTGAGAGGGCAGAAAAGAATGGCAAAAAAAAACACAAATCCAGGTGTCTGAAGCTTACCAAAGAAAACTCTGTCAACTATGTATGGATTAAAGAGTCTGAAAACTTGTGTTCATGTGATATTTCTGTTTTCTTATTTTTAATAAATTTGTATACATTTGTAAAATTATGTTTTTGCTTTAATAGTCTGAAATATTGAGTGTTGCTTGATTAGGGAAAAAATAACTAAAATGATTTTAGCTTAAGTCAGGAATATAACAAAATGCAAATGAAGTTTAGGGGTCAGAATAAATTCTGAACACACAGTAAATTCTGAATATACTGTATTGTAAAGTCATTTCTGCACTTACTGAAATTAATTTAATAATAGTGCCTGAGAACCCAACTTTAATTTTCCAGCCTATGTAACAGAGGAACAGTCAATTGTGTCGAAGGCCGCACTTAAATCAAACAATATAATTCTTTTAACATTGTTGATAATGTTAACAATTGATACTGCCAGAAAAGTGATAGAGGTTTTCGATGAAACTGGGTATAAGGAACAAGCAACAGGTGTCAATTCAGAAATAAAACTAATGATTTCATCTTCTGTTGTTTAGTTAAAATTAATAAGGTGGTAGAGGTGGAAATGGGGTTTGATACTGCAATATTTAGTTTGCAGAAGCACATTGAAATATGGGCTCTTACATGATCAATTTTATTACAACCCCAATTCAAATGAAGTTGGGACGTTGTGTAAAACGTAAATAAAAACAGAATACAATGACTTGCAAATCCTTTTCAACCTATATTCAATTGAATACACTACGAAGACAAGATATCGAATGTTCAAACTGATAAACTTTATTGTTGTTTTGCAAATCTTCACTCATTTTGAATTTGATGCCTGCAACACGTTCCAAAAAAGCTGGGACGGGGCAGCAAAAGACTGGGAAAGTTGAGGAATGTTCAAAAAACACCTGTTTTGAACATTCCACAGGTGAACAGGTTAATTGGAACCAGGTGTTTGTCATGATTGGGTATAAAAGGAGCATCCCCAAAAGGCTCAGTCATTCACAAGCAAGGATGGGGTGAGGTTCACCACTTTATGAACAACTGCGTGGTCAAATAGTGCAGCAGTTTAAGAACAACATTTCTCAAAGTACAATTGCAAGGAATCTAGGGATTTCATCATGTACTGTCCATAATATCATCAAAAGATTCAGAGAATCTTGAGAAATCTCTGCACGTAAGTGGCAAGGCTGAATACCAACACTGGATGCCCGTGACCTTCGATCCCTCAGGCGGTACTGCATTAAAAACTGACATCATTCTGTAAAGAATATTACCACGTGGGCTCAGAAATACTTCAGAAAACCATTGTCAGTTAACACAGTTCGTCGCTACATCTACAAGTGCAAGTTAAAACTCTGCCATGCAAAGCAAAAGCCATATGTCAACAACACCCAGAAACTCCACCGGCTTCTCTGGGCCCAAGCTCATCTGAGATGGACTGATGCAAAGTGGAAAAGTGTGCTGTGGTCTGACAAGTCCACATTTCAAATTGTTTTTGGAAATCATGGACGTCGTGTCCTCCGGGCCGAAGAGCAAAAGGACCATCCGGATTGTTATCAGCGCAAAGTTCAAAAGCCAGCATCTGTGATGGTATGGGGGTGTGTTAGTGCCCATGGCATGGGTAACTGTGAAGGCACCATTAATGCTGAAAGGTACATACAGGTTTTGGAGCAACATATGCTGCCATCCAAGCGACGTCTTTTTCAGGGACGTCCCTGCTTATTTCAGCAGGACAATGCAAAGCCACATTCTGCATGTGTTACAACAGTGTGGCTTCGTAGTAAAAGAGTGCGGGTACTAGACTGGCCTGCCTGCAGTCCAGACCTGTCTCCTACTGAAAATGTGTGGCACATTATGAAGCGCAAAATACGACAACAGAGACCCCGGACTGTTGAGCAACTAAAGTTGTACATCAAGAAAGAATGGGAAAGAATTCCACCTACACAGCTTCACCAATTAGTGTCCTCAGTTCCCAAACACTTATTGAGTGTTGTTAAAAGGAAAGGTGATATAACACAGTGGTAAACATGCCCCTGTCCCAGCTTTTTTGAAACGTGTTGCAGGCATCAAATTCAAAATGAGTGAAGATGCAAAACAACAATAAAGTTTATCAGTTTGAACATTCGATATCTTGTCTTTGTAGTGTATTCAATTGAATATAGGTTGAAAAGGATTTGTAAATCATTGTATTCTGTTTTTATTTACGTTTTACACAATGTCCCAACTTCATTGGAATTGGGGTTGTATTAAAGATCCAATCAAGGTCAACATTTGACAGCCTTTGCTACAGCAGAACACTCCCAAGATAATAACAAAGAATAACCATTCCTGTTAATTTTGTTCCAACTAAATCAAATTATGGAGTGCATGGTCTTAACAAATATAAACCTGCACAAAGGATACACTTTCATTGTAATTCAAGAAGGGGATGAATGAAAGACTGTGTTTAATTCTATGTTACCTTGTAATACCATTTGGAACAGCCAATGGCATCATTTATGAATGACACTTTTTTGGGATGTTTTTGTCTTTTTGTGTTAGTGTATATTGATGACTAGCAAAATACTCGTGCTTCACAGCGGAGAAGTAGTGTGTTAAAGAGGTCATGTAAACATATATATACATATATACATATATATACATATCTACATATACACATATCTACATATACATATATATACATATATATATACATATATATACACATATCAACATATATATACACATACATATACACACATACATACACACACACATATACATATACACATACATACATATACATACATATATATATATATATACACATATATACACACACATATATATATATATATATATACACATACAGACACATATATATACATATACATATTTACATATCTACATATATATATATACATATCTACATATATATACACACATATATATATATATATATATATATATATATATATATACATATCTACATATATATAGGCATACATATATATATACATACATTCACATATATATATATATATATATATATATATATACTGTATATATATACATATCTACATATATATATATATATATATATCTATATATATATATAGCCAAATCCGCGCGCTTCGCAGCGGCGAAGTACTGCTTTTAAATTTTTATTAAGAAGAAAAGTAAACCTTTTCAAATTGAGGGAAAATATACCAATAACAATTTGTTAAGGATCTGTTTTTTTGTGAAGCTGCCTTTACACAGCCTCTCCGCTGTTTTATAAACGAACGCCATATAAGGCCGTCCTTTCTCCTTGCTTAGCGGTTCTGTATTGTTTTATTGTTCGTTTATTATGATTGTTATAGTTATTGTGTAGGTATTTGAGACTCACTTTTCTGTTCAGGTACCCATTTCCTTTATTTAATCCACGGATTCTCCGCTCTTTTTTGTTCGTTTATTACGATTATAGTTATTTATTGATTCCCTTCTCTAGCTGACCGCCTGCTCATATAAGGCGCTCTGCTGTTTTTTTGTGAAGCAGCCTTTACACAGGTTCTCCGCTGTTTTATAAACGAGCGCCATATAAGGTCATCCTTTTTCCTTGCTTCGCCAAGGAAGCAGCCTTTTTATTTAATCCACGGGTTCTCTGCTGTTTTATTGTTCGTTTATTATGATTTTTATAGTTCTCTTTGTATACCACGTTGTCAGTTAAGCACTCCGGTTGTAATATGACCAAGCTGTGCAAACTTACTGTTGAGAATCCAACGTATAGTTGTACAGGAGAAAAGCAATCTTGCCTCAAATCAATGGCAACCTTTTGTAGGTCTATGATCTTAATTTAAACTTTAGGTGTACACGGTGCTTTGTTTCCGAAGTACCTGCACTCATGAAAATGTCTGTATGCGTCAGTCGCTTCATATTCTTTTCCTACATTATCAATTGTGTAATGTGTTTTTTGAACAGGTTTGATTCATCGAAGTGATCACTCGTGCTGCGTTCAGTCAGTTCACGTGAGCCGCTCTCTTGTGTGATGTTGCGATGTCCACGGCTTTATTTAATGTTAGCTAAGACCCGGCACTTAAAAGTTTCTCGCTACAGCAATTTTAACTCCGTTACAAAGTGATCCAAAGTCTCGTTTATACCTCGTGTCTTCTCATTAAACTTGTATGTCGCGAATATGGTATTGCAAACAGCAGCGGGAGTGTTTCTATAAATTGTGTAATGTGTTTTTTGAACAGGTTTGATTCATCGAAGTGATCACTCATGCTGCGTTCAGTCAGTTCACGTGAGCCGCTCTCTTGTGTGATGTTGCGATGTCCACAGCTTTATTTAATGTTAGCTAAGACCGGCACTTAAAAGTTTCTCGCTACAGCAATTTTAACTCTGTTACAAAGTGATCCAAAGTCTCGTTTATACCTCGTGTCTTCTCATTAAACTTGTATGTCGCGAATATGGTATTGCAAACGGCAGAGGGAGCGTTTCTATAAACTTAATTTAAACTTACGGTTTACACCGTGCTTTGTTTCCGCAGTAGCTGCACTTATGAATATGCTTGTATGCGTCACTCGCTCGCTTCTTATTGTTTCGCTGCCTTCTCAATTGTGTAATGAATGTTTTCTTCAGCACTCTTTGGGGCTCTTCCTTGTTTTCTACGTACTGCGTTCACAGTCAGTTCACGTGATTACGCGGGAGGCGTGATGACGCGATACGCAACTCCACCTCCCACAGCCATCGAGCTGCAGTCTATTACAGTATATGCACAAAAAAGAGGTTCCAGTTATGACCGTTACGCGTAGAATTTCGAAATGAAACCTGCCTAACTTTTGTAAGTAAGCTGTAAGGAATGAGCCTGCCAAATTTCAGCCTTCCACCTACACGGGAAGTTAGACAATTAGTGAGTGAGTGAGTGAGTGAGTCAGTGAGGGCTTTGCCTTTTTTAAACTTATGGTTTACACCATGCTTTGTTTCCGCAGTAGCTGCACTTATGAATATGCTTGTATGCGTCACTCGCTCGCTTCTTATTGTTTCACTGCCTTCTCAATTGTGTAATGAATGTTTTCTTCAGCGCTCTTTGGGGCTCTTCCTTGTTTTCTACGTACTGCGTTCACAGTCAGTTCACGTGATTACGTGGGAGGCGTGATGACACGATACGCAACTCCGCCTCCCACGGCCATCGAGCTGCAGTCTATTACAGTATATGGACAAAAAAGAGGTTCCAGTTATGACCGTTACGCGTAGAATTTCGAAATGAAACCTGCCTAACTTTTGTAAGTAAGCTGTAAGGAATGAGCCTGCCAAATTTCAGCCTTCCACCTACACGGAAAGTTGGACAATTAGTGATGAGTGAGTGAGTGAGTGAGTGAGTGAGTGAGTGAGTGAGTGAGTGAGTGAGTGAGTGAGTGAGTGAGAGCTTTGCCTTTTATTAGTATAGATATATTTATTGTTAATATGGAGACTCATGTTAGGCATGTTTGTGAGGGAATTTCTCAGTTGCACAAAGGCAGTTTGTATGCAAAACCAGAGAAATGTTATTTTCACAATACATTGGTCATATTCTTGGGTTACAAAATTTCTTACACAGGGTTATCTATGAAAAATGGAAAGGCTAAAACAATCCAAGATCGGACATTGCCCCCATCGGTAAGATGTGTTCAGCCTGTCATTGGTTTTCCAAACTATTGCACGCGTTTTATTAAAGATTGTAAAATTGTGGCATCCATAACAGCCTTGACGCTCAATACATATAATAAATAGTTGTGGACCCCTGAGACTCAACAGTCTTTTTTAATACTAAAGAATTATTTATAAAAACTACAGTTCTTAGACATCCTAATATCTGCCCTTGGAATTAGAAGTAGACACATTCATTGTTGGAGTGTCACAGGACTTCCTCCACACATGCAACTTCCATCCTTGTACTTTCTTTTCTAAGGAACAGCTATCTGAAGAAGCTACAGAACTGTCCCTTGAGAATGGAGGCACTGGCTACAGGGAGCTGACTGTCTGTTTAATTTTTACATTGCTAACATAAAAAAGACAAATTTATTTTAAAATAGTAATATCTTAATGGTCAGCAGTTTCAGTGGGTAGGCCTACTGTTTTTAGTCAGTTTGAATTTGTCATTTTATATCAAGCAGTTGCGAAAAATCAAAAGACAGATACATTGCTTCAATAGTTTGAGGAGGAGGAAGCCCAGAACATATTGTACCTCAGGAATGAATTTTAGTTGTAACAACAGTTGTAAACTAATCAGATTTGATGGAGAAATACCACACGCTTGTGACAAGGTTGAATTGACTCAAAGAATTCCACACAAGATCTGTGATAAGAGGTCCATGGCAAAGCATGGTTTTAAATAAATAATCAGGTCCTGGAGCATGCAGACTCCTTACAGGTGCAGGTGTGCACTTGGCAGCACTCGCTCCAGGGTTGATTGGGTACTTGGCTGATCACGCATTCATGTGCAAATGCCGGTGGATCAGTCAGGTGCCTCAGTCACACCCTAGAATAGACAGAGAATCGCACCTGCACCCAGTTGGGCAATTTATAAGAGAGCCTGCATGGCAGAAAGGAAAAAGAACAACAGAGGATATGATCAAGGAAAAGAGAGAGGAGGAAAGGTCGGAGGTTAACGAAAGAAAAGAAAGACAGGTGGAAACAGAAACGACAGAGACAACAGAGGTTACGGGAGGAAAAAGAGGCAGGACAGTGAGAGTGGTAAAGAGTGGAGGCAGGTGGTTGGGAATATGCCCCGAGGAAGTGAGCGGCAGGCCTGCGCTCAAGTGTAGAGCTGGAGAAGTTGCACTCCGACTGACCAATGAAAAAGAGTAGGAATGGCCCCTTTGTGCAGCATCTCCCTTGTAGATGCCAACAAACTGGCTGAGGGACACATGAGTGTGGTTCTTTGGGGAGTCTTACTGATGTCAAGAAAATGACAGTAGGACCCTGAACCCGGGATTTAATGGTTGACTGCACCTGTCAGCGGGCGGGCCAGATTTTAAAGAGAGGCCCTGGGGCTTGTGTTTATTTTAAATGGATGGACAGATTCCTGCCATGATTTTAACATTCATTTTAGTGGATTACTTATTGAACATTTTAACCTCCACATATCACTTTGCTTTTATGGATTATTTATTGATGGATGGTCTGTTTTTGCACTGTACTATTTTAACACTATTTTATCGTTTTTAATGAAAATACTTGGGGCTTTTGCATCAACCCCTTGCTAACTGTGTGTGTTCCAATTTAACCAGCTCATCTCAGTTCATGACTATCAATGGTTCGGGGTTCAAGAGGATCCTGAAAGCAACCAGGAAATGTGGAGCCAACCCGGATTGTTCCACTTTTTTCTGGTGCAAGTCAGGTAAACATTTTTGGCCTGGTGACATGATTCTTTTTTAGGATATTAGTTAAAGATATTAGTCATTACAGTATATCGTGGTTTGTGAGATAGCACATGCCTACTGCCCTACCCCCCCCCCCCCCAAACCATACATAACTTAAAACACCTTGAATAAACAACAAAGTAATTCCTTCACACAGCTTCTTATTTGTCTGCAGAAGATAGACAGCAAATCACAATTGCGCAACAGTGTTTAGTAAAATCAGGAACAGTGCCAGAAGAGGTTTTGTTTAGCTAAAAAGGATATGCAAATAAAGTCAAGTGTCAGAGGGAAGAGAGAGACAGTGATTCACAACTGAGTATTAGCACTCTATGGTTTTCCTTGTGGTGATAATAGGGTGTCTTTTGTGTAAAATAAGCAATGAAAAATATCATCAAGGAAAGCCATTGAAGGACAGGAGCAGGACACAAACCCAAAGAATTAATTAAAAGTTAAACATGCAATAGCCGCTGGTATTGTCCATGGCACTTCTAGTGACAATTTTATGAGATTCCTTCTTATTTATTTGTTTTTATCAACCTAGAATATTTTTCCTTCATTGAAAGCAAAATATGTTGACAAAAAATACTACTCTATTTTAGTTAACCAGATCCAAATTCAAGGTAATTTTCTGCGGACTGAATTATTTGTTTTGTGGTGACTGTAACATACGGAGAAAAAGTGAATTAGAAGCACTAAGGTATACTGTATAGCCTAGTGACTGAGAAAGGGTGTTTTTAAAAATACTAAGCCATTTTTTAGCATTACGAGTTTTGTAAATACTTTAAGTACCATTGTGTGAATACACTGTGATATTAATGCTAAAGCATGTAATGTAACAGGCAAGAGCTCAGGTAAGTCAGAAAGCATTACGGTCAGTTGTGCTACAAGTAACAGTCAGGTCATACAGTATGTAACAACAAAAGAGTCTTAGTTCATTATTAGGGTGTAGATCAAATATAACATCAAATACAGTATATTGTTAACTGGTTTATTATTATTAATAATTACATGTTGAATTAGTATAGAAAAGCACACACTCCAGGCTTTTATACAGAAAAAGTAGATTTGAGATAGAATAAAACATATGGATCTAGTTTTGTATTTTTGATATAGTGCCAGCTCTTGTAGGGGTGGGCTGAGTGACAGAAACCTCCGACTGATAGAACATTAAAGAAAAAAAGAAGCACCTGTGTATTAACACCTAAGAAAATAGAAACTGGATCCAGAAGCTATATAGTCTCTGTAGATTTAGACAATAACATTGGAGAGATATAAAGGCGAAGAAACAGTAAGACATCACAGCAGGGACTGGTTACGGGGTTGTTGTGTATTGGAAGAACTGTAATGAAGTAGATCTGAAAGGGGTAAGGCAAGACAAACTGAGACTGGAGGATATTGATTTTACCTTAAAAATAAAATAAATTAGAGAAGGTTTAGGAGGCTAGGGGGAGTGATGTAAAGACTTATCTTATTCCCAGGGAATTCTTTGATTGAAAAAAAGAAATTCAGGTCACTTTGCCATTTATTGATCACTTCAGAGTTCTATACCTGCAGCAACAAGTGATTGCTTGCAGTAATGAATGTAAGTAAGTTTATGTTAGTGAGGGAAGATGTTTTACAATGTTAATGTAGCCCTACACCACCATGCTTTGATTATGTCGAACCTTTATGTGCTGTTAATAGCTTTCTGTAAAATAAAAACAGAAAAATGGGGTCAGGGTTTGAAAAAGACAAGCATGTGATTTCTTTAAAATAAAAATATTGTTTGATTTTCTGTGTTTGAATTTATTTCATCGTTTGTGCCATGATGTCCAAAAGCTTTAATCCAGATATCAGTTTAATAAAGGCTTTATAATTCATCTGCCCCTCTTCACCTAATGTGACTATAAAATGCAAAGTCATGATTAGAAGACTGCCAACAATATTCCTATTTCACCTTTTACATGTACACATTACTCTATATGAAGAAAAAGATGTGTGTAACACAGAAAGTGCATATAGTAAAGCTGTTTCAAAGAACATTAAAATTAATATGGCTGCTGAGTACCAGAAAAATATACTAAGTTAATGTAAAGCATATTTACTATGTCTATAAACTGTCAGTAGTTAGTAGTGTATGCTTCAGGCAATTCAGTGCTTCCTCCAGATGTCCCAGACTAAATACTCATACTCTTTAATTTGCCGTTTCTCCACAAATATACATTTATTATCTACTTATTCATCTGTTTATTCATTTTATTATTCATCCTGTGAGTCTGTATCTTTCTTTTTAATGTTTCTACTGCTGTATGCATCTAAATTTCCCCTTGGGATAAATAAAGTCTATCTAATCTAATCTAATCTAATCTAACATCCATTTGTTCAATCGAGCCAACTTATATTCAAAAATGAACTCAAAGGTAATGGACTGTGTAGTGATGCTGCTATTCTAAGATGTAGCCTTGGTTTATAAAACGTGGTAGAAACAAAGACCAGAAACAATCAAGATTCTTACCTTTTGTCATAGAATATACTTCATGAATTAATTTATTGAGAATATTAAAACTGAAAGACTTGCACATACACTAAGGATAGAAAAATTGATCATATTTTATGACACCTTTTACAATGACAATAATTCGAAATTGTTTTTACATACATGCAATCACTCAAAACTTTCTCAGAGTAAGAAATGACTTTTAAATGTTGCTACTTCATTCTAATTCTGAAATATTTTTTAAGTTCCATACAGACAAGAAAGGACCGTCACCACATCTTTGAGATTTGTTGTATTCTTTGCATGATTCATGTTAGCTATAATAGATATGTAAAGCTAAGTGTACAGTGGGTCTACAGGTAGCTGGAGGTCTATGTTCAATGCATATTTGCATTGGTTTAGTAATCACTTAGTTTGTCTGAATGTTTCTACAAGAATTTATTATTATGTAATACAGTATATATTTTCATAAACTGTTGTATATGTTTCGGTGGGCTGGCGCCCTGCCCGGGGTTTGTTTCTTGCCTTGCGCCCTGTGTTGGCTGGGATTGGCTCCAACAGACCCCCATGACCATGTATTTAGGATATAGCGGGTTGGATAATGGATGAATGGATGTTGTATATGTAAAGTATTAGATGTGTCATTATTATTTTTTTTAACTTTTTTGTTAAATCCAACTTTTTCTGTTGCAGTTTCTTGGAATTGACATTTTTACTAGATACATTACTCTGATTTGGATTTTTACTCACTGCAGATTTTTATTATTCATGTAATAGTGTGCTAAAAGATAGAAATTTTTAGATAAGAGATATACATTAGAGCATCCTATTGGCTATTCAAATGTGGTCTTTTCTCTTGGCAGAGTACTACGCAACGTTACGTAAAATAATTGTCTTTTAGCCAAAAGGAAAAGTATGTTATATTTTTAATTCATGCTTTTTTTTCTACCTCTATTGTCAATAGTTAGTAATAAAAAAACAATATTTTCTTATTTTAACAAAAGTTTATGTTGTGTTTCTATCTGACATTAACTAGTTCAGACACATGATTTACAACCCAGTTCAGTTTTTTCAGTAGTGATGTACTACCCATACAGTGGGACCTCTATCTGAAAATATAATTGCAATAGTTAAACCATGTAATCTTGACAAAAGTTTACGGTGTTACAAAGGGTAATCTACTTGACACTGAGCAGCACTTCTGGAATACTTCTATGCATTTTGTGTTGCTATAACAATAACAATGTCTACATCACACAGAATCAGCATAATACAGGAATGAAAAAAAATTAAAAAAAAGATTTTTAAATGACGCAATTTTATTCAAAAATGCACTAAAAGATTTTAATTGTTAATTTAATTCAATTAAATTGCATAGATTCTTTAAAGTGAAATTTCTAACCAGCTTAACTATGGGAAAAAATGACACATCATATAAAAATTGATTAAAGTATGCAGGATAATGGTTATAATTGGAGAAATTTTTAAAATGTAAGAGTTATTTTTTTAAATCAATTTAAGGAATCTATGCATTTTAACTGAATTAATTTAATTCTTTTATGGGTACCGTACAATTTTATTTTTAGTCACATATAACTAACAAAATCTTAGTACAACAAAAAAAGTTTATTTTTCATTTTTAGTGCATTTTTGAATAACATTATGTAACTTTAAAATCTTTTTTTATATATTTTTTAGCCACCCAGATGCCACATAGTACTCAGCATGTTATAAAAACCTAGATTTGGGTGGGAAGGTAATAAGACAGAAATGACATTATCGATAGAGTGGAACAGAGTCATTTCTGTAAAATCGTGAAATAATTAAAAAGCTAAAGGTTGGTATCAATAGAGGGTTTATAATGATGCCAGACAGTAGAAGAAGCAAAACCCAAATCTGTACATTTTATCCAACCTAAAATTTTTCAGCCAAAGAACATAACATTATATATGTTTTCCATCATCTGGCATGTAACACTTAATACATTTTATGTAACTGTTAGCACCACTACTTTGTACTCCAGTCTTGGCCCATTAGCTGTCCAAACCCAGAGCTACTGCCTTTCATTCAAGATGTGTGAATGAGGAACATAGACTTGTTTCCATGCTGTTCAACTGTGTAGTCCATGCAAGAGAATCTTTTGGTGCCTTGCATGCATTTGTATTGGGCTATGAATATTTTGGAATCCTTTTAATTGTGCAAAAGAATTCTTCTGGAGCTAACATATACTTTAGCTGGACACTTGAGGATGTTTGAAACTGTTTTCAGAATGTATGGCCAATATGTGCATAGAAAGTTCATGGTCCTTTTGTCTGCACAGTGAGTGACAACAATTCTCTTTTCATTCATTAGGGCATCTTACACTACATCAGACTCTGAAAATAGTGAGTATAACATACTACTAACAGGATCCATTTCAGGAATTTAACCATAACAAAAGCTTATGTCTCAGTTCAGCTTGAACCACTATATTGAATAGTTATTGCTAAAAATGTCTATCTAAAAAATGGATTGGTTGATTGATATATCAATAAATAAAACTGAAAACTCTAAATAGAACAATACAGTACATCATACCCAAATACATAATTCTGTGGTAATATCTTAACTTTCATAACACAAGAAATAGAATGAATTTTCCACAGTTAAATAATGTATTATTTTCTTTGAAATATTTTATTTTCATAAATTACTTTTAATTTAATGGAAAAAACAACAAAAGATAATGTGCATTTAAGAGTACAGAGTTTTGAATAAGGTATTTATTAGAGTTAACAAATCAAAACTCTCAAATGTAACTCATTATTAAAGAATAATGACCTACATCTTTAAAGTGGTTACTAATTCATATTATGTGGGAGTGAAATGGTAGTAAAGGAAATCTGCAAGAAGCATGTCTTGCACATTAATCAATCAAAGAATGGCTGTGGCAGAGATGTATTCATTTTCCAGTGGCAGTACACTAACTCATTATGTACTGCCACTGGGAAATGAATGTGCTGGCACTGTTCTGTGCATTCTTATTGCCAGCACATGGGTACACTTTCTTCTGTGAAGAAAAGCAAGGGCTCCAGAATTGGCAGCAAGTTTTCTAAGACCTTAATCTGTTTATCTCCCAAAACACCGAACTGTTCCTTGTGCGTTGGACAGTAATATTACTGACACATTTAAAATGAATTATTGTGCCACCTCTAGGTTTTCCTGTTTTAAACATAGCAATGATTAAATTAGTTCATAGAGACTTAAGAGGCAATGTAATTTGGATTGACATTATTTTTTCCTTTTTGTACTTATCTGCTTCTGCATATTATAGTAGAAAATTATTCTTTGAAGGTAGTGTTTATAGTTTTTACTAGTCCAATTATACCTTACTTTCATCCAACTTTAATCATTATTGTAAAAACAAGTTCACATAAATGTTATTTTAATATTTTGATATTATCACATTATTAAAAAGTGAGGTAACTGACTTTATCATCATTTCAATTAATTAAGATTTACAAACCTTTACAATGAATGAATAGTTTCAGTTATGTGTTTGGTACTGCAAAAAGATCTGCAAATAAAGTATAAATGATTTGTAAACATCTGTAAAGTTTAAAAGCCTGCATAATATTTTTAGTGTTGCAAGCAAGCAGCAACATAGAAATGCCAGTTTTACAAAGTGTTTTTATCTTCAGGCATCTCCAATGGCTTTAGGGAGTCAGACATCCTTTTTGGGATTTTTTTTTACTCAACTTTAGAGGAAAATGTTATGCTTATCCATTTCTAGCTAGCTGCCTGTACTTTTTGATTTTCTAAGTAAGGTATGTCATGTGCTTTCCTTTTATCTACTTTTTCATATTATTGACTTATTCTTATAGTCATCTATCTATCTATCTATCTATCTATCTATCTATCTATCTATCTATCTATCTATCTATCTATCTATCTATCTATCTATCTATCTATCTATCTATCTATCTATCTATCACTCTTTATTACCCTTATTTATTTAAATGGCATTTTTCTTATGTACTATAGGTTATGGTTGCTATGGAAAAAAACTAATATTTTTCAGTCTCTCAATTAATTTTTCTCACGTTTTTTTCCACAAGGTTTCATGGGAGCATAACTGATCAAGTCATATGGAAACAAAGGTAAGGAGTTCATCAGAGAAGCTTTTTTATATTTTTTGCAAAATAAAATTATCCATTTGAATATAGTCTTGTTTATCATGGCACCAGAGAATAGCAGTATGTGGCATGTTGGTTGCACATGCAAGTAAGAATATTATTGTACTCTGTACACTTTATAATGTAACTATTGATATTATGGCTGGGCGGGATGGTGGGGCAGTGTGTAGCACTGCTGCCTCGCAGTTAGGAGACCCGGGTTCGCTTCCCAGGTCCTCCCTGCATGGAGTTTGCATGTTCTCCCTCGTGTCTGCGTGGGTTTCCTCCGGGTACTCCAGTTTCCTCCCACAGTCCAAAGACATTCAGGTTAGGTACATTGGCGATTCTAAATTGTCCCTAGTGCGTGGTGTGTGTGTGTGTGTGTGTGTGTGTGTGCGTGCCCTGTGGTGGGCTGGCGCCCTGCCCGGGGTTTGTTTCTTGCCTTGCGTCCTGTGTTGGCTGGGATTGGCTCCAGCAGACCCCCGTGACCCTGTAGTTAGGATATAGTGGGTTGGATAATGGATGAATATTATGGCTACCACTAACTTAAATGAAATAAATAAAACAGATGTTAGTGTTTAAAGACATTTCTCACTAATCATCTATATTAAAGTACAAGTCTGGTATTTTTCAAGTCAAAGTTATTTCTTTGCGATCGTAGCATATAGCCTATTAATTTGTCACATGAATTTGTGTTCTAAAGTGAAAAATGTATTAAATATTTGAAAAATACCTAGCCTATGATTTAAAATGGAAGTGAGAGGTACTGGGTTCCAAATGTTAAAACAAAAGCCTTTTCACAGTGGCCATTGTGGTTGGAGTTTTGACATTTTTGATTGACGCAACCCTAATGCTTGTGAATATAGTAAATCATACAGAAGCTTATTCCTGCCACGAAAAACAAAACTATTGTGTTATTTCACAAAGCATACTTCCTGCTACTGCCATTATATATGTGCATTGTGTTTTGGTAGTCTAGTGGCAGTTAGTGAGAGAAAGGTTGAGAACGTCCATAGTGTCATGTGACAAGTACGTTTAATTTTAATCATGATAAAGTTTTGTAAAGTTTAGTTCAGATGTTTTAATACAGGCAAAGGGGTAGCACAGAGCTGTCATTCTGACCTCACAGAACTAGGGTTTGTATGTTCTTCCTTTCTATTTACGGATTACCTGGTATCAGGTGTGGTCTGGTGTGTTTAACTATGGAAGATTACCTTTTTAAAATTGAATACTGGAAATGAGTCAGTAATACTTGTCCATTGGCTAAAACGTTTAGTTCCTTATGTGCAATGAAGTAAATTACATCCATCCCCTTTTTTCCAGGTATATACCTTATTATATATGGAAGTGTAAAGACTTTGAGTAATCTCACAAAAATGTTTTGCAAATCAATACTCAATAACATTCTTGGCTTGGAAGATTGAAAAAAAAAGGTATTGAAATGTAGAGATGTCATGTAATTGAAAGGAGCTACTCTGGGCATCTCTATCCTAGGAGGATTTGTGTTGGCGATGTGCTTGCATCGTTTGTGCATTAGTGGCTAAGTGACTGTCT
The DNA here is from genome assembly GCF_900747795.2 of Erpetoichthys calabaricus. Classification (NCBI taxonomy): domain Eukaryota; kingdom Metazoa; phylum Chordata; class Cladistia; order Polypteriformes; family Polypteridae; genus Erpetoichthys; species Erpetoichthys calabaricus. The sequence goes on from NC_041399.2 coordinate 159,718,331, forward strand.
TTCTTTGGAGGTTTCCTTTTGCTGGCACGCTCGCCTCGCTTGTGCATTAAGGGCAGGAGGAAAAGTAAAAGGGATACCGTTTTGCCGGTGTGCACCTCACTTCTGTATTAGCTACTAAGCAAGTGACTCTTTATTCAGAGGTTTCGCTTTGCCAACATGCTGGCCTCACTTGTGTATCCTTGGAGGTAGAGCCCTTAGCCCGACTCCACCTCTCACTTCTGGGCCGGACAGACACACACACTACCACGTGTAGATGATTATATATAAGATGGCTGTGAAAAAATTCTTTCGACTTAAAAAATACCAAACTTATAGTTTAACAAATGGTTTCTCAACATAAATAATATGTAGTTGCATAGTAAAAATATTTTTATTAGCCATTTGTTAAAACAGTTTAAATGTTTAAAAGTGAGTAACCTAATATATGAATGATTATTTATTGATCTTTTTGAATGCAAATGAACTAATATTATGCAAAATATTATGTAATGTTTGTTTATGTCTTATTAATTAAAATAACTATAGAGTTATCAAATCTCATGCAATGAGTAAAATTAGAATTAAATTTACTCTTAATACGTGAAGATCATTCTAAAATCATTTTCTTTTTAATGAAAAATCTATAGGATGTGGGGTCCACAAGAAAAATTGTAGGTTCAGGCTTTTTTTACCTTGCTCACAGTTTATAAAAGCACCAGCTTGAGACAGAAAAGATTTTTATTGTTGTTGTAAATGTAATCACCCTCTGTTCTGCTACTACTTAACTGGCTATTCAGTGAAATGGTGTGTCCTGTACCTATCTAGTCATTTGTCCTGCAGTGTGGCATCTTAATGTTGCCACATCATCTGTCTGGCAGTACAGCAAACAGTGGTCATGTTGCTGTCTATTTGTTACTCAAGTAAAAAGTGCCAACTGTCTTACTTATGTCTTGTCTGAACTAATCCGCAAACTACAATCCTTATACTAGAAAATGTAATGTGTATTCTGGTATAGACATGTTTTAATTTTGTCAACGGATGTTCTCCAACTATCAGCAAATGGCACCACTACAGTAAAACCATCAGATGGGGCTTTAAAATTCAGAATGCAGAAAATAACCCTTTGAAAAAGACAAAAAGACAATAAAAATCCTTTAAAAACAACAAAGCGTATAGTAGCACAAATTAGGAATGAAATCTTGTAAATATATATTTTCTATATTTAAGCAAACATAATCCATTTGGCAGGTGATAACATTAACCTAACCTACAGTCTTTCCAGCTAGTGTGTGCTACTCACTACCTCATTCTTGACATTCAGCATCGCAGACATGCAGGTTAGGTGGACTAGTGATATTTAATTAGCCCTAGTTTGTGTGTTTGTTGTGTTTCTGGGAGTTCACCCAGTGATGAACTGCACACTCTTAAAGGGTCGTTCCTTCCTTGCATCCTCTGCTTGTATGGATAGGCTCCGGCTTCCTGGCTACTCTGCTCGGGGTAAAGCTGGTTTAAAAAATGAATGGATGAATGGATAACAAGTTTAATTTCTAAAAAAAATATATATTAACCAATACATTTCTATTAACATCTATAATAATGAAAGGTCATGTCAAATAAGCTACCAGTGAAACTTGGGATAAAACTTGGGTTCAACATACCCTTTATCCCACTTTCTGCCTCATAGTGGAATGCCACAGAAGCATAGCAGTCAATACTGCTACCTTCCAGCTCAAACATTTAAATCCTAGCCTGATGATGTTCTATATGGCATTTGCACATTCCTCTTCATATCTATGCTGGGTTTTCTTTAAGTGCTCCAATTTTCCTTTTACAACTCAAAGGTCAATTAGGTTAATTGGTAGCCATGAAACGTACATTGAAACATGGAAAGCTGAATTCATTTAATATAGTTTATTTCTTTCAAGGCAACCAAAGTGTTAAGTGACATATCACCACAATGTTTATATGACAACCTGAAATAAATATCACAGTCTAAAGTACCTTTTATTATATAAATTTAAATTTTCATTTACTTGCTTTATTGTATTATATCACAAAGAATATCAGATTTCTTATTCACATCTTTTGTCAGTAAAGGAAGCAGACACATAATATGTATAATTGATTTTATGACTTAAATGACTTGATTCAGTAAATAATAAAATAAGAAGATCCTTTTTGTTAGAGATGTTTTCCTCCCTAAATTTCTTCATGTCAGTTTTGAACTTTGGACTTTCTAAATAATGAACACAGACAGAAACATTAGTCTAACATATTTTTTCACTTCCTATGAGTTTAGTGCCATTTTTCCATATTATATATGTACAATAAATAGACATAAGAATGAAAAATGGTTTGATAATTAAGAGTTGTTTGTTTTTGAGAAATCAACAGCCTAGCACATTACAAATAAATCTTTAGTGCTATTAAGAACCTTTATGAAAAATTGAGCTGCATTAATGTGTATTAACAGAATGTATAACCAAAGTTAGTGTAATTAGAAAGTAACCTCTGCCCCTTGTAAAGCTATAATTTTATATTGAAGGAAATTCTTTATTTTGCTGTAACACACACAAATTAGCACAATGTTTACTGTTTTTTATTAACATAAGATTGAATGCATGTAGATTTTTGAAAGATATACACTTTATTCTGATACAAGTTAATCACAAATGGTAACATTTGATATTTTCACTTGTGTTATTACTCAATCTGCCATTTTTTTTGTCTTACTAGTGTCATAAAGTATGAACTGGCATTATTGCTATTATGATTAAGTTTCTCCCCTTGACTTTTATAGTGATTGTGTGATTGGTAATGATGGACTCTGGAGCAAACCAGTAGTGGAGTACAGAGATTCTAAAATTGGATGTTATTATTTTCTTTTTGGGTGCTTTTAGAAATTATTTTTAATGGTACTTTTTTTGTTTAGAAATGTTGGTGTTTTTGTTACGTGTAATTTTAGGTTTTGGGTTCATTTCTGTATTTGTAATAGTGGATTGCATGCTAGTTTTGTAAGTTTAAGTTTTCTTTATAACAACGTGCCTCTTAATGTCAGCCGTGTGAAAGGAGCTCATTAGATTATGTGGGATCTTGAAAGGCAACAAACAGGGCCATCCTATATTTTCATCAAAGCAAATAATCAAAGACAGTAAAAAATTTAAGAATTGCTGATATATGCCATATATCTTATATATTGTATATTGTAAGAATTGCAATATAAGTCATGAATGTGATGTTTTCATACCGACATTTATTTATATACCACATTTTCAGTAGCTCAAACTGTGTTTACAATAATAATAGCTAAAATGAGAGAGCTGCAAAAAAGAAAGTAAAAAACTGAAGAACAATTCATTATAAAAAGGATTTTTTTTAGAATTGAGAAGATAAATGTTCACCAAATATTATGGCCCAATGGCCAAAGACAATGGGAAAACAAAAACTCCAGCAGGCAAGGATACTTGAGGGAAATAAACCTTTAGCAGTTCCAAGACCCAAAGAAACAAACTGGCTACATCTGGGCATTCTAATATACTGAACTTATTCACATTGACAATGTTTCATAAAAACAATATAAAGATAGACTTGGGTAGATTTCTTTATTCTTCCTAGCATTACAGCTGACTGGATTGGCAACAGAAAAACAAAACACACAAAGGTAGTGAACGCTGTACTGATTGGTTAAGGAAAACAATATCCATCCATCCATTTTCCAACCCGCTGAATCTGAACACAGGGTCACGGGGGTCTGCTGGAGAATATCCCAGCCAACACAGGGCACAAGGCAGGAACCAATCCCGGGCAGGGTGCCAACCCACCGCAGGACACACACAAACACACCCACCCACACACCAAGCATATACTAGGGCCAATTTAGAATCGCCAATCCACCTAACCAGCATGTCTTTGGACTGGGAAAACAATATACTGCATAAAACTGAACTTTACGGTAAGAGCCTAATCACCACTAACTTCCCCCAACCACGGTAAAGGAAAAAATATGAAAAGGCCAAATTAACAAGGTGAGTTTTTAGTAGATTTTTTTTTAATTGCTCAACTGTGCTAGCAAGGTCTGGCATATACTGCGTTTATAACAATAAAGTATATTTGGTTCATGAAAACAAAAGTCTTCCTTACCAGTTCTTTTATACTTGGCATATTGAGTGTTAAAGGATATAAGATTACAATTAGTAATGTAAGAAAGGCAGACATTCAAAAATATGAGGTGCTTATTTTTTCAGAGCCTTACATAGAATTAAGAGTATTTTAAGAACAGTCCTAAAGGATGCAGGCAGTTAGTGTAATGGTACTAAGACTGGTGAAATTTGTTCACATTTTCCTCTTTTGTGGCTTCTAATAACTGGTATGCACAAAGGAAATAGACACTGTTCATACATTAAATACACATCATGCTAGTGTTGTATTTGAGAGATATTAGACAGCTAAACCACAGTACAAAGACTACAATAGCAAGCAACAGATGCCAATAACAAACACTGCTTTTCCCTCGATCGACACTGTTTATATAATTTTAACAGACTTTGAAGGGCTTGGTTTAAAAGTCCTATTTGTGATTAATGTTAACAACGCCGGGGTGGTGTGGTTGTTATTCAGGGGTATAGCCAACCTCTTTTTTTAATTAGCTTTCTGTTTTGCTCATTTTCCATATATGTTTTATATTTTCCTGACCCTAAGGTTTCTTATAAAAAGATGCAAATAAATAGAGATACAAGACAGACCTAAATATTGAAACAGGGACACTTATTTTGTATTTTATTCATTGCATAGCAATAGACTCTCAGTTTAATTTTTAAAACTGTCAAAATGGTGTTAATAGAAAAGCAAAATGCAACCAATGTTTTTGTTTATAACTGAATTAAACAAATAAAAAATGAGAAATAACAAAGAAATAGAACAAACTATGTGTTCAATACTAAAACATAATATTGTCATACTTTCTCACACATAAAGGAGGAGAAGCAACAACTCAAAACCTAAAACAGAAATATAAGTCATTAACAGTAAGTGGTATTTTCCAGCTTTGGATGCTTCACGTGTTGTTTCAGTATTTCGTCATAGAGGACTTACAGGGGGTTCACTGCCTCTAAGACCACAACACCAGCAACAGCAGTAGATCATAGCTTCGGCCACTGACTTTAGTAGATGTCGACTTTTTTTGATATTTGCTGCTCGTTTTCTGTCCAACATGACTAAAACCTGACTGTCTGATTTTTCAATACATTTGACAAGAAACTCAGCTCTTTTGAATACAGCTTGCTGACAAATTTTGCGTTCATGCTTGCCTATAACTTCAGACATTTTATGTCAAAAGGCACCATCAGGTTTTTTTGCTGTACATCAACCAAGAACCATATTTTTCAAGCAAACTGAATCTGAACACCCAGTTACATCTGCCAAGAAGAGTTATTGGGCAGATGTTGTTTTTTGTTGGTTATTCATGATTTCTCAGTAAATGGGATTTCTGACTATCTGACATACAGTAGATTGCACTCTTTGGTTAATGTCTACTGAAAATTGTGTGGTCTAAATATATAAAATTCCAAATTCCTGAGCACTTCCTTGCTTTGATTTGGTTTGCATAGCAGAGGTGGTGCACATGAGTACAGGTGCAAATTGTTATCAGTATAGCTGCTAGTAATGGCTGAGGTGATATGTGCACAGTTTATGGTAATAATAATAATAATAATAATAATAATACATTTTATTTATATAGCGCCTTTCCCATGCTCAAGGCACTTACAGAATATAAGAAAGAACGGCAGGGTATACAGTATATAGCATTGTACAAACCGGATAAATAAATAAAGAAGATTACGACAGTGAATTCAGAGAAAAAAAACAGACAACATAATTGATGGTCTCGCACACACACACACAGGTTACATGAGCATCTTGACAGAGAAGTAAACTGAGAGAAGGGTGATAAAGTCAAGTCGAGCTAAAAGCCTTCCTGAACAGATGAGTTTCGAGTTGTTTTTTAAAAGAATTCATGGAGTCAGCTGACCTGATTAATTTCAGTAGGTCATTCCAGAGTCTGGGCGTTATACAGCTGAAGGCCTTGTTACCCATGGAGTGTAGATTACTGTGGGGTACAACAAGATTGCCAGAATCAGAGGACCTTAGTGGGCGGGCAGGCACATAGTGATGGAGAAGGTCACTGATGTAGCTTGGCGCGAGGTTTGTTAAGGCTTTGTAGGTTATTAGTAGGATTTATTAAATATGCAACCATATCGACTGCAGCAGAGCTCATTTCAGAACATTACTAAACATTGTAACCACAAAGGGGGCACCAGAAAGCCCCAAACCACAGTCATAGTAAAAAAACATATGTTATTAGAATAAAATAAAGATTTATTCACACCAAGCACCATTCTAATGATCACCTCTCCAGATGTAAGCCACAAAATACAATAAATGAACAATAAAGTGCAATTCTTCCTCTGCTCCAGTTGAGTGTGCCCACTTCCTCACGACTCAGACCCCAAGAGCTATGGAAGCAGGCTTCTATTAAGGAGAAGCCGGGAGTACTTCCAGTGATGTTACGTGACCAGTTGCAGGCATTTCTGGGCTACAAGAAAGTTAGAGAGATGCTCCTCTAGCAGCACCCTCTACCATCCCTCCGTGGACTCTACAGGGCTACAATTGCAGACTCCAACTCCCATGCAGCACTACTGGTATATAGGCTGGGACTCTACATGAGGGACACTGCCACCTAGATTTGTGGGGTATGAATTGCTCCCCTGCTGGTTCCTGAAGTCTTTGAGCATCCCAATCAGGATGGGAATCATAAGGTGTCCCAGCCTGGTATTTCCCACACTCATTCCATCCTTCCATTATAGCATTCTGGACAGATAAGAAATTCGCCTTCATCCTGGGTGGGATGCCCATTCGTCCTCTGGGGTATCCATAACATATATATACTCATCCATTTGGGTCATGAGGAGCTTAAGATGTCCCTGGCTGATTTTTAGATTTGTTAGAGTCTAAAAATATTATTAAGAATGAAGTTCATAGTTTACCTTAATTACATTCCTGTGAAATTCTTCTTATTCAATATTTAAAAATAAAAATGTTACAGTATTGTTGCCAATAACTTCTAATCTATATTTATTTGATTATTCATCTGTCTCTGTCAATCCAGGTGAGTTGCCTAAAGCATAGCTGCCCAATCTGCTCCTATGACAAATATGCCATTTGTGTGAAAACGTGAAAAGACAAAAGCAATTCTGAAATAAATAATCACTTACATAACTGCAAACTGCAGCGATGTAAATAAATGAATAATTAACTGGAAAAACTGAAACATTTTATATAAAAGATTTATCAAATTGTAAAAAAAATGCATGGCTAAGTAAAAGTTGTCTAGGTAACATGGAAAGCTACATTGGCATTACATTTAATTTCAATAATGTACTTACTTTTAATTTCACATGTGCAGGTGTTGTTTAAAAATTGCCCAACTTTTAATATCTTATCTAATGCCAGTGTAATTTATTTCAAAAGGTCTCTGATCATACTAGTTTTGTTGTCTATCAAACAATTTATTATTTTTTAAATAAATCATTGCAGTTTTTCAAAATGTAATGACTGATTTATATACCACTGAACTTTTTCATGAGATTTTTTACTTCATAGTTGCCTTTTTATTTATTTGATTGAGATTATCAGTATTTTTAATACACCTGGCTAAGAATCACAAGGAAAAAACAAACAACAAACAACCAAATTTTAAAGAATGAAAAACACATACAGTAGTAGAGCAAAATTTGCAAGACGTTAGACAATGGCTTCCTCGATTCAAAGGAGCGGGATAATTAGATGACAATTTAGCTAACACTAAAAGTCTAGTTGAAAGGCCTACTTTATACTCTTTATTTGTAGATTAGCTGTTCTATATTACAGGACCATCCGGGTCCATCATTTACATTTCCTTCTTCCTTGTTCTTTTTGCACCATTTTGAAAAACTGACATTTGCTACAAAGGTTCCAAGAGTGAGTCAGTTGCTTCACGGTGGCTACACATTTTTTGGCATCCTGGTATGCATATTGGCCTTAATTACATATTTGTGTGTTTTGCAGTTTTTAATAATAAATAATTATTATGCATTATGTTTCAGACTGCTAGCCATTTGGAATAGGCTGAATGACTTATCTGAACCCCCTGTTACACCCCTGTTAATAGAACCATTTTCTTCTTTTAAGTTTTTCTGTCTATTAAACCTAGAGTTTAAAGTTAAAAATAGGATAGTGTACTGCCTTTTAAAAAACAGAAGTCCCAAAATTGATAATGCAGACTGATACATGTAATTTGAAAATGAAAAAAGTTGACTGTCATGATTAAAACAACGAAAGGTCAACATTTGACTAGCTGTAATCGCTCATCATGTCTTGCATGTTTTTCGATGTGCAAGTAAAGTATTGACTGTAATCTTTACACATAGCACACACTTAAACTAAACAATCTGTTTGAGCCATGTACAAACAAGTTCCATAAGCAAAGTGCATAAACAATTTTCTCAGCTAGACATTACACTGATCATTGATTGAGACATGAAATGAGCCATGAACAACACAGGGGCACCATAGTTAATTTGACTCATAAAAACACGACACAATGATGATTTTTTAAAATTCTATTTCAAAATTAGTCCTGCTCTTTGAAAAAAATAAGCATTTCATAATAAAATAATTTATTTACTAGCTTGAAAATCAGTTAGTTCACAATATGAGTACAGCATTTTTACAACTGGAAGAATAAATGAAAAGGGTTTTATTCTTTATTAAACCAGAAATATCAACATTACCTCTAATTGGAGGTGACTAGATGATTAAGAAATAAAATATATTTATATATTGCCATTTACATTAATAATGCAATACCATCTGTACATAGCATGATGAAATGATATGTACACTGATTCATTAATCAAATATAAGAAATGTTTTCTGAAACATTTCCTTTCAAAGGTTATATATAATATGATTTAAGAAGAATGACTAATACAGTGCTACAAATAGTTGTGATTGTTTAATTTGGGGTTGTCATGGAAAAACGTTCCTCTATCTTTAAAGAAGGCAGTCGCGTAGCACAGATAACAATGCAGAACATTTCTTTATTTGCACAAATATCTCAGTCCATGGAGTGAGGACTGAATTAAACAATTCATCTGCTTTTATACTTTTTTTTGGATTACATCACCTCATCTAATACATTATGTCATCTGACACTTAATATCCAGGTGAAAGATATATCCTGTGGATGCACTGGGATGCATTATCAGTGATATTTCTTGGGTTTATAGGATGTCTCAGGTCTCACAACATCATACACCCTTGCCCAGGTGACCCAGCTGTGGCTGATCAAGCCCCAACTTGTGTCCCAGCAGTAATAAGCCAAGGCTCACCCCTCTTATGTGAATTTCCCATCGGGATTAATAAAGTATCTATCTATCTATCTATCTATCTATCTATCTATCTATCTATCTATCTATCTATCTATCTATCTATCTATCTATCTATCTATCTATCTATCTATCTATCTATCTATCTATCTATCTATCTATCTATCTATCTTAATCCACAGCCACCTGGAAGCAGGGTGTAGACTCTGTAGACAGTGCGGCCGGCAAAGCCTCTCCAGCCAGTTTCCACTGGATGGCCGCAAGCTCGCCACCGTTTCCGGCAATCATCCAGAAACCCCCGATTTCTTGGCCAGCTTCCTCTCATAAGCCTCCTCTATACGATCTTCCCAGAACACAGTCAATTCTATCAGTTCAAGCTGTTTTGAGGCCACTGACAGAATGATAATGACTGGTTGCAATGATGTTGTCATGATATGTGCGGGAAACTTAAGTTGTTTGCCTAGATCTATCATTATCTGCCAGTCTAGACCTGCAGCAGCTCTAGGCTATGGTTGCAGCTGCTCTCCTGCCTTGACAAATTTTATCTGCTTCTTGGGGGGACAGTGGGGCCTGCTTATTGTTATGGATGAGGAGACACTTTCAGCAACTGCCTTCAGCACCTCATCATGGCACCACCGGCAGTGACCCTCCCCTAGGGCCTTTGGACAGCTGCTCAGGATGTGTTTGAGTGTCACTCTCTCAGAGCAGAGTGGACAAGAAGGTGTGTCAACCCTGCCCCACAGCTGGTGGTTTGCAGCTGTCATATAGATGTCATATACAGCTTGGATTAGGAATTTAATGCGCCTGGGTCCTGCTCACCAGATGACCATACAAGTGAGCCTTTGTTCCATTGCACTCTCCCATCTCATTCCAGCTCCCTGGTGCCTTATGGCAGCCATCCAGCTGGATCTTTCCTCATCCATTGCTGCTCTCATCTATTCCTGGTCAAGCAGTCCCCTCTCCTTGTTTTGGACCTTGTTGTACTGAGGCATTCAAAAGCTACCCAATCCTGATCTTCCTGTTGCCACTGCCCCCACCACAACCTTGTTCTTTAGCCTCGCTTCTGCTGTGTCCAGCTCCCTAGTGGCACTCCATTTCCTGTAGGTCCGGATCAAAATGCCTGCCACTGAGGCTTTGGGGTCATTGGAGTCTCTATACTACAGTGCTAGTCCAGTACAGGAGACCCTAAAATCTTCTGTGATGCTGTTGAAAGAGAACTCTTGAGTTACACTAAATCCTTTTCCTTGTGTTTAATAATTAATTCTGTTATAGCTTCATATATATATATATATATATATATATATATATATAAAATGTACAATAAAAAGATTATAGTATATTAACTAAAATTAACCAACATCATTTTCCAAGATTAGAATGAGGTAAATGAGTAATGAACATCCCTCCAGAAAGAGGGGATAAACCTATGTGAAAGCCCATAAACACCTCCTACAAAGTGCTTCTAATATCAGTAGGAGAATCTGCAAAACACCCCTCTTAACAAAGCGGTGTTCAGAATAATAGTAGAATCAATATGTGTCACAAATTACTGGTGGCAGTAGTTGATTGGAGAAGGCAATGAAGTTCTTCATATTAAGAGTGAATATTAGATGACGTGATATAATCAGAAAAAAGTATAAAGGCAGATGAAATGTTTAATTTAGTGCTGAGTGCATTTAATGCATGAACTGAGACATTTGTGCATAACTCTGTGCAAATAAAAAAATATTTTGCATTCTCATCCAGGCTCTGTGACTTCTTCGAAGACGGAGGAACGTTTTTTTCATGACATAAATTTTGTGACCCTGGCGAAATTAGTAAAAAAGGGCTTAGTGACCATGGAGGATGGGAAGAATATCTGGTAAACAGCTACCAAATATGGCGCCATACAAGGTAAGCAATTTTCGCTATAAAATTGTGTCAATTTCATAGGGATTTCACCATGCTAGAAGAGAACTAAATGTGCTGAAAGAACAGTGAGAAAGCAGAGCTGAGGGATCTGATTTGCAGATTAGAAACTAATCTTCTATAAAACATTTGTATTTAATATTTTGGCATGATGGTGCTCACATGTAACTCCATCAGATATTTGTGGCATCTGTTGCCTTTTCTGGGGAACTCATAATGCTTTGCAGATGGAACTGATTAGTACTTTTCAGTATTTTGTTTTCTCTTTTATTTTATTTTTTTTTAGATATTTTTGTTACCTTGTTTTTTGCAGCTCATTATAAAATATTAAATAATGAAACACAAGGTAAAGACTCTGGGTGCAGCTGTACAATATTGGAGTTAAACCAAGCAAAGGATCTGAATTGTAAAGAGTAAGTGAAATAAAATTATTAAGTGTTCAGTTAGCATCAAAAAAAATTTTTCAACTTAAAAAAATAGTTGTAACAAAAACCTTCAGCCACTACAGTCCTTCAGGTGCAAGATTAGGGACCCTGGTTTAAGTTTTTTGTGTTATGAAATTAATAGATTGCAAGTTTGCAAGAAATTGTCAACAACCCAGAGGAAAAAGTCCTGAATGAAACACCCAAGCAGTAACACACAGTGGTGGTGGATTCTTTACATCCCAATGTAGGCACAGTAGGTGAGAGTCAGCAAAAGGCTGTTGTTCACATGGCTGCAAAAAGTGTCAATTAAGCATCACATACAAAGGCATTAGAGTAGAAAAAAGAAGTGAAACATGTTAGGTCTCCACAGTATGCACTGTACTGTTGCGTCCTGGCCTTTGGATTCAGTTAACTCTGAAAGCTTCTGCGTTATGATATATATGCAACGTGCTGTACAAACCGCCATGAAAGAATAATGCAAACACCCTTTAGTTCTTGATGTTTTCTCTTTTTTTATTAATGGTCTGAAATATTAAACAGAGAACATAAAAAGTGACAATTTGAGCTCTGTGATTCCTCCTATTAACAAAAGAAAACCATGTGGAAAGGCTGTTGAACGCTCACATTAACACATAACCGAAAATTAATAGAAAAGCATTCAAAACATTTCAAAACAACAACTGTATACAACAAAAATTATATTACAATTACTGTCATTTACAAAAAAATATTAACTCAAACAATTTAAAGTAATTTAATTAATTTTAACATACAGGGAATAACAGTGCGCTTACCTCCTCTCACAATAACACAACGTATACTGGGAGAGGCTCACACTGATGACGTAACATAACACAATAAACAGAGTAGGGAAATATAACAGGACCACAACAGGAAAACATACAACACAATAACAACAACAACAACAACAACATTTATTTATATAGCACATTTTCATACAAAAAGTAGCTCAAAGTGCTTTACATAATGAAGAGAAGAAAAATAAAAGACAAAATAAGAAATTAAAATAAGACAACATTAATTAACATAGAAAGGAGTAAGGTCCGATGGCCAGGGTGGACAGAAAAAACAAAAAAAAACTCCAGAAGGCTGGAGAAAAAAAATAAATGTTATCAGGATTTGGTGAAGCTCCAAACAACTAAACTTTTTATTTTATACACCTGTTACATTAGGAAGATGATAACTAATGTCTTCCCTCAATCTTCCAAGTACCCACAAAATAATACAGATAGGATCTGGAGTGTTGGTAGCTTGAAAGAGGTTCTACTCCTTAAGATGATAGGTGGGGTTTTTTATTAGCAAATATATTAACCAAGTTACCTTTGTTAAAGGTAAAAACAAACCATTTAGGTTGTCCAAGGGGATAGAAGACCATAAGAACACTGCACCTTAAAAAACAAAGCCTATAGGATGTTGAAGAAACTCTAGTGATGCTAGTCTAGTGTTAATGTAACCAAAGTCAGAAGTACATTACCCTTGAACTCTAGGGCCTGAAAGTGACCCCGGGAGATGGTTAAAAGCTACCTTAAAGAAGAGGAACTTGGAGTCTGGATATAGTAGAACAGCATGAAATGAATAGTAAATGTTTACTGTTTGAGGAAAAGACACCAGAGTTGCAATAGTTCAATAATAAAGTTAGGAAATATACCATTGAAATTGTACTTAGGGACTTTGAAAGAATGAACTATAAGGTTTCACAATTTAAATTTATGTTTAATTTAGTCTAGCAAATTATAAGAATTATATTCCCATAATCTAAAAGACTTTTTTATTTACAACACAATCAAGTATAATTATGCATATTTGTCTAAGTACATCCATTATTTTAAAATAATTGAGTCTGTTGCTCACCTGTGTGTGATTACTAAAATTACTTATCTGTTTTTATCTCATGCAGTTCTCCAATACTTAGGAAAAATATACAGTATGTCTTCACTCTGTTCTGTTGTGTGTGTAGCTAACTATAAACAGTGTGACTGCATCAGCCAGTGACTGATATTAATAGTTCAGATATGTACACCTTGAGGCTGAAAAACATATTTAAAACATCAGGGGCCCATATTCACTGTAACATGCTTTCCTGCAACCACACATAGGGTTCATCTTCTGAATGACTGCATGTTCCCCATAGCCCTGTTCCTTTTTCTGTGCAGAGGAGCTATAACACCATGTAACACAGTTTTTGTGTCTGTGAAATAACTATTAGTTCCCGTTAGCTTATATATCCAAATGATAGAAAATAACTTTCATTTCCAAATAACTTTGATTTTGTGGTCAGGACATCAATAGTTCAGAACACGCATTAGATAACATTAACAGCCTTTGCAAGAGACTTCAAATTTTTTACAAAATCTTCTGACTTGTGTCCATATAGTCCAATTAAACTTAAAAATTACATGTCCTTATAGACTGACGATTGTAAACTAAGTTACTGTCACGAACAAGACCCCAGATGTAGTCCCCATCATATTCTCGTTGTATTGTCCTTGGTATCAACGCTCGAATTCTTTGAGATCTTGGTGGAATCTTTCTCCTTGTTCCTCTGAGTACGCTCCCATGTTCTCCTTAAAATTTTGTAGATGAGCATCCAGGATGTGCACCTTTAGCGACATCCTACACCCCATAGCCTGATAGTTCCTTACTAGTGTCTCTACCAGATCCACATAATTCTCGGCCTTATGATTTCAAAGGAATTCCCGTACTACTGCGATGAAGCTGCTCCAAGCTGCATTTTGGACCTCTGTGAGAGGGCTGGGAAATTGATGACACTCCATGATTTTCTTTATCTGTGGTCCAACAAAGATACCAGCTTTTCCTTTAGCCTCACACAGCTTGGGAAAGAATTCTTCTAGGTATTTCATGGCTGCAGACTCTTTACCGAGAGCTGTGACAAATTATTTCATTAGCCCCAACTTGATGTGCAAGGGTGGCATAAGAAACTTCTTAGGATCCACCAGAGGGTCCCATTTGATGTTGTTAATTCCGACGGTGAAGTTGCTCCTCTCTGGCTAATCTTGACGATTGTAGTGTTTTTGGTGTCTCTGCTGTTCCAAAGACAAAGGTAGCATGGAAACTTGGTGAAACCACCCTGAAGACCCATTACGAAAGCTACCATTTTAAAATCACCAATGACCTCCCAACCATACTGTTCACAGTTCAAAGCCTGCAGCAGCAGTTTGACGCTATTGTATTCCTCTTTAAGCTGTGCTGAGTGAGCCACCGGGATAGATGGTAGCTAATTCCCATTGTGGAGAAGAACTGATTTTGGCTCCTGGAAGAACTGTCGATAAAGAGGCGCCAATCCTGTGGGTTACATGATATCCAAATTGTATCAAATAGACCTGTCACATCATGGCAGTAGCAAAGGTTATCTTGAAGGGTGAAAAAACTGGAAAATGCTTGATGTCGTTTTCTCTGACCTATAACTTGTACGTTTTTGTCTAACAAGTTCCATTGTTTCAGTCGGGATGTCAGAAGTTCGGCTTTAGCTTTAGTGACACCAAGATCTTTCACCAAGTCATTGAGGTCGTTCTGCTTAGGAAAGTATGGAGTGCTTTCATCAGCAGCGTGAGAAACGTCAGCTGCATCAGTGTCGCTGTCTGAGCTGGTGTCTTCTGTAGAAACCTGCATGTTCTGCGGTGGTGCTAGAATGGGAAGGTCAGAGGAATGTGGAACTGGGGCGATCAAAGAAGGGATGTCAGGATAGAACACAGCAGATGCATTTTTCCCAGAACGTCGTTTTGATGGATCTACCATGCAAAAATAGCAGTTGTTTAGGTGATCTGTTGGTTCTCGCCAAATTCTCGGTATCGCGAACTTCATGCTTCTCTTCTCTCCCCGGAACCAACCTTCAAGAGTCTTCTTGCAGTAGTCACAACTAAAGTGTGGAGCCCAAGACTTATCTTGATCTCCAACTGGCATGCCAAAGTATTCTTTATATGCTGCATTCATTCTTGCAGATGTTTTTTGCACGCGTTTTGATAAACTCAGCAAATTGCTGCTGCTATACAGGTGCTGCCATCTGGCAGCCATGTCAACGACATCTAGCGATATATCCGACTGATATTACAGCAATTACACTGGTGTATGTTTAGACTTTATATATACAACAGCTTGGCACCATAACTTAATGCCATTGAACGACAGAATTATTAGCAGTGACTCAAACAAGGTTTTGCTGCAGTGATGCTAAACTTATAGCCATGACTGTATACAAAATGTTGGACAGAAGTGACAAAACCAATGTTTTGACTCAATGGATGATTGTTACTAGTTGCTTTTGACCCAAGCAACACGAAAATAACATTGTCTTGCCAGGAACAAAATATATTTTTTTTTTTTGTTGCCTTGTGAATTTGCAATGAACATACAGTACATTCTACCACCCCAGCAGTATTTAATTTACCCTCATAATCATCTGTTGCCTGCAGTGTCAGTCATTACCTGGCATCTTTTTACACCTTTGGCAAAAAATTGGATCTGAAACATTAAAATACGAGGGGAAATACTAACAGCACAGCAAACATAAAATAAAGTTTTACTTGCTTAGTTCTTGACATTTTGTTTTTTGAATAAAGTTTTATCATTATCTTAGTGTTCCTTAATTTTTTAACTATGCTTTTTTCTTTTACATAGGATATACACTTAACATTCAATGCAAAACTCCTGCTATTAATATTAAATTAAAAGTAAAATTGCCTTGCATATTAGGTGGATTGCAAACCAAAATAGTAAACCTCTTTTAAACCTGTGTTTCTTGGAATACTTTTTGGAAGTGTCATAAACACTAATGAATTGGGTTTTGAAAGTGGATGACATAATGTTTTATTAGCTGAAAGGCTGGCTTCAGGGAGGTATTTTTTACACTCAGCTGGGAGTTTAGATAAAGTCTTTCAAACAGAAAACTGAATTCAGCATGGAAATGTCGAACCATCTCCTGAAGGGATTTAGGCAACTCACAAGTGGCAAATCTAATCATCCCATACAGGTTACCAAGTTTATATGAGTAATGAAGTCAAGCCTCAGGCGAATTAAAAGGTAGAATTTTTTTGGATCTAATTCTGTCTAAGCCCAAAATCTCATGTGTATTTGATTGAGGTAAGTCTGCTGGATCTTTCCACTTCAGACTATTTCGAAGCTGCAATATGCTTGAGGGATGCTGATGTGGGTTGCTAATGCATCAGAAAAAAATTCACCGGAGTCTTGCTACAGGCAGATTTTATAAAGTGTGAAAAGAACCCCCAAAGAATTGATTGGAAATATAAAGTCCTTCCTGGAATTAGGAAATATTGCATATAATATTGAACTACTGTTTTCTAATAATAAGGGCCATAGATACAGTACTGGTAATTCTTATTTTTGCTTTTGACAAGTTCACCCTGCAGCTTTGTGAAGCAACAGCATGGAAAACCATTAGAGAAAACTCCATTTGCTTCACATCAGAGAAGGAGGACTTGCCCCTGAAGGTTCACAAAAGTATGAGAGAAGTTCCCTGGCTCAATAATTTCAACACATGGGTGTGGACCATTTGTTCCAATCTGCAGTCCAAGGTAAAGGAGCCAGGGATAAAGAGTTATCAGATCACTTCCACCACTAAGAAGGAGCAGAACCCTGTCTGAGACTGAACCAAGGCATAGACTTTGCCATACAGAGGTTCCTAACCTTGTCAAACAAATGACTGAAATGAAAAAGTCAAAGCTGGTGATTAGCTAGGACTTCAGCTTTCAAGCCTGGACTTAATTTTTTTTTTTTTTATAAAATCCATCCATCCAACCACCAATTTTCAAACCCACTTATCCAGAGCAGAGTCCCCTCTGTTAGGAACCTAAGACTCTGGGAACCCTTGAAAGAGATCCTTTATAGTCTATAACTTATTGTTGAAATGCATCACTACATACAATAACTTGAAAACTTATTAAGCGTTTGTGTGCCAGTTGGTGAAGACCCCTACACTGTCATACTAGTTAGATTATCAGTTACTAGATTTGTATCAGTTTCATAATATACGACCAGAATATCATATATATGTCTTTTATCATCTATTTTGATAAATAATGTGTGAAAACAAAATGAAAACAATGTATTCAAATGCAGTAATTGCATATTTTAGGTAGTACTGATGAGATTAACAATGCCTGCAAGTTAAATTTTTGGAGAATTTGCTATAAAGATGTCACTGAATTAGTTTGTGGTGGCAGATGACTTCCTTTTAAGAATATTATGAAATTCTGCTCAATGTTTGCTTCAAGAAGATTAAGCTACTTGCCTCTGCTCTGGTATAAATTCTTCATCAAAATTTAAAAGATCAGTTAGAGTGCTTGTTTGTGCCTGGACTTAGAACTATGTTTGAGTAGTATTCTGCAAAATTATGCCATTGGCAAAAAGAATGGAAACAAATAATGTTTCCACTTAATTGTACAATGCAGTTTATTGAGAAGTAATCATTAGGAGGCATTAAAACTAAAAATAGCCTGTTTTTGTATGTTCTTGTAGAATTCAATATATTGTACCAATTATTAATATATAAGGAACACCTTCAGAATATTATAAAATAAAGACACTGGGCCACCATGAGCTGCCACAGTAGCTTCCGTATACCTTGGCATAAAGTCTCCAAGTTTTAGAAGTACTGTTGTTTCTTGGAACATTCCACCATTTTATGTAAGGCTATTTGAAAATCTGCCATAAGGACTCTATCAGGTTGAGATCTGGTGACTGGAATAGCTATTGTATATGTTTTGTATTATTGTCATTATTTTCATACTGTTTATTGCCATTTGTGCTCTGTGCCTCAGTACATGAGGAAATTCCCCCATCAAAATATCTTGCCCTCTTAGGGAATCAAAAGACCTAAAAATGGCAAGATAATGCAACACCACCGAAAAAGAACCATTAAAACCTTTCATTTACAAAACAAGCATTCAGGCTTTTAGATTTTTGCTATGCTTGTTGAGAACTAAACTGGATGATGTCTGACTTATCTGATATATTTTTCTGCTCCTCAGTTGATTTCTGTTTATGCTGACTGCACCACTTTTGTACACATAAATGCATTTTAGTGTGTTATGGAGTTTATGCTTTGCAGATGGGACTTAAAAGAATGAAATACTCTGCTTCTGGCTCAGACTGTTTTTTAAAGTCATTTGACTGAGATTTGCTCTTTTGATCGTTATGATCAATATTTTTGATTTGTTTGGCCATAGTTGTGCCTAGCTGATCTGTTTTTATTCTGATTTCCATGCCATCCCTGCTGACTGTGAGCTAAAAAATCACCCATGAGGCTTCGAACAAACTTCTCCTAAAAATCAGCAACCTCAAAACATACTTAAGAATTCTTCTTTGTATTCTGTTAGCCAACATAATTTACAGGTGGGTCTGCCAGGTATTCTTACATACAGCATGTTTATAAGCATAAAGGAATATGAATTACCTAAGTATTTCATTTACAATGCCTAGCTAGAAGCATTTGATTTCAATATAATTTGTATCCCCCATTTACTTAACAGTTTTCTTTACCTTGTGTGTAATCTGTGGGTTTTTTTAGAGGGTAAATTCACTGAAAATTATGTCTCAGTATATACAAGGGTTTTCAGATGGTCTACCATCATATGACTACAAAAAGAATTTATATATATATAGATTCTTTAATGAAACATTTAATTAGTCATTTTTATGTAGAAGACACTAAAATAAACGAATGTGATCCCAGTATTAATGTTCTTCTTTTGTAAAAGTTGGACATAGAAAATGCCTTGGTAACACTGTCGCACTTGAGACTCCAGCACAATTACAGCATTATGCCAATGACAGACAGCCATACAAAAACACTAGGCACAGGAGCAAAGCAAAGGTCTCGGCAATGTGGCAGTGAGTCTACAATGGAGTGTAATTAGCAAAGCTCTAAGGAAAACTCATACTGCTTTAATCTGAAGTTATTGCGTTCTGTGCTTTATATTTAATAAAACATTGTTGATCTGCGTACAGCACGAGTGTGCTATTTTTAGCAGTGCTCTACTGATGATATGCTACCCTGTGCCCCTTGTTTTATGACTTGCTTAATTCTAATTTCTCTTTTCTGTATAATTCTATAATCCCCTACTCCTTGTTGAGTATTTCTGAATTGGTAGTGAGCTCTTGATTGCTGCACATTCTGTTTACTTCGTAAAAACTGGTAGAACTCTGCTATGATTAATCCTGCTCTGGAAAATATGAACTAATACCTACCTCTGTAATCTGTACATCAGTTGTCCTTTCCTTTTGTTCTACAATCACCTTTCAGTTCCTCTGACAACAATAAAAGCTTTTTTCCTAACTCTCAGATTCATGCCAAATGCAGAAATGGTAAACAATTTAAGTATTTTATGGGCTTTCAATGATGGTTCTCATTATTAAAGCTAAAAGCATGCTAGCTATTTTGTATGAAAAAAAGTGATAATTCTGTGAAGAATCTGTAGGCCTATGAATGGACACAGGGTTACACAGCTAAAATCCATGGCATAGAAAATGCAATTTATGTTAATGTAATTTTTCATTTGAATCATATTAAATGGGTCTCTGGTATGTTGCAAAATTTTGTAAATACTTTCATTCTATATTAACAAACCATGTTTGGTGAGGAAGGCTATGAAAAATGTTATAGGGAGTGTGTGTAATGCCCCAGGACTCATACCCTTAGAAAATGTGAATAAAAGCAGTACTTGTTGCACATTTGCTACTGGCTGGTGCAATAGGTTGCCTGTGTATCTGCTCCTTAAGCGACTGCAGTCAGACTAGGAATGGAAAACGGGCCCTTGGCTCACTAGTAATATTCAGGCAGACTTACATTTTGTACTGAAAAATTATATATTTATATGCACCAAAGCCATTAACACCTAATATGCAGGCAAGGTGGAATGGGTGAAGAAGTGTGTCAGGAGTAATTTGTGACAGACGGGTATCAGCAAGAGTGAAAGGGAAGGTCTACAGGATGGTAATGAGACCAGCTATGTTATATGGGTTGGAGATAGTGGCACTGACCAGAAAGCAGGAGACAGAGCTGGAGGTGGCAGAGGTAAAGATGCTAAGATTTGCATTGGGTGTGATGAGGATGGACAGGTTTAGAAATGAGTACATTAGAGGGTCAGCTCAAGTTGGACGGTTGGGAGACAAAATCAGAGAGGCGAGATTGCACTGGTTTGGACATGTGCAGAGGAGAGATGCTGAGTATATTGGGAGGAGGATTTTAAAGATAGAGCTGCCAGGCAAGAGGAAAAGAGGAAGGCCTAAGAGGAGGTTTATGGATGTGGTGAGAG